>NW_009627572.1:0-5703 GCF_000690535.1 Cariama cristata | reverse complement strand
TGAGTGGCTTCTCTGTGGGTGCCCGGAGTGAGAGAGAAAAGAAAGGATTAAGAAGTAATTAAAGGATAGAGAGAACCGTAAATAAGGAAGAAAGGAAAAGACTGTGAGGAATATTGCTGATGGGTTTTAAATTTGAATTTGGGCAGTCACTTCTTTTACACACTCGGGGGGAGGAAGCAGTTGGAGGGAGCCTTGGTTGCTGTTATGCTTTCAAATTATAATCTGAGTGCTGCCTTGATTATACACCATTCTGATTGCTGTGGCCTAGTGATTAGAGCATAAAACTTGGAAACAAAAAAATATGCTGCTTTTCATGACTGTAAGGGACTTGCTGGGTGGTTTTGAATGAGTTATTTCGCTTCACTGTGCCTCATTTTCCTGATCTGCAAAATAGGGATATTAATGCCTATTTTTGTGAAGGCAGTCTGAGAAACTTAAATGGAAACTTCTGTATAAATGTCAAGTATCATTATTATTGTTCTTAAACTAATCCATTGTAGTGAACTGCTTTTATAGTTTTTATGAAAGCAAATACAATGGGAGCTACATAATTGGCTGCCTAACAATGTTGTTTTAATTAGAAGAAGACAAAAAGTGTCTGAAAAATGCAGCAGTGGGTTGCCTTTCTATCATCAATTGCAATAAAACTTTCTGCTAGAACTGAACCATACCATACCAGGTAATAAAGTTACTCTGAAGTATATGTGACACAACGATCAGAAGTAAGAGGCTCCAATAATTTTCGTTACACGTTTGGTACACTATTTGCCTGGCACACTCAAAGATTTACAGTTATTGTTGAGCAAGTAAGCGTAAGGGTAAAAACGTGGAAAATGTACGTGTTTACTTCTTTGCCAGCATCTGAAAGATGAAATTTCCTCAGGTTGTGACTTTAATATCCTAATTTTCAGCTGAATAGTTTGCAACGTCTGGCTTATACACCTTTAGAAACGGACAGTATAACGAACACTGACACTCCCTCTCCTTGGTGAGGTGGATATGACCCATCTTTTAATACGACACTGTTAGAACAAGGTAACGGAACTAGGCTGGGAAAACCTGAGTCCCGTGACTCTTCCCATTTGCCTAAATTCTGCTTCTCTGACAGGTATTCCCGCCTCTGCCAGCTCTTCCTGAGGGTGGATAGTCCCCGTCATTCCGCCACATGCAGAAGGCTTTATCAGGAGCGGGATGCTGTATGGCAGGATGCTCTTAATCGAGGATGCTGATTATACTAGTAAAATTGAATGTTTGCCGGTCCAGTGTATTCCTCTTCTCCTGAATTTGTCCTGACAGGAACAGGATTTTGCTGGCATAACAGTGTTTATTTTGTGATGGAGGAAGGGGAATGTTGTTTTTTTTTAAAGCCAGAGCAATGTTGGTCATAGGTAATGTGTCTTCATACATTTAAGTGATTTGGCAAAAGTCTGTTACGTAGTCTTGGCCCTAACATGACCCCAGAGTGAGTAACTTGTGACCTGTCTGTCCTCATCAGCATCAGTACTGCTGCCTTCTAGGACAGCCCAATCAAGATAATTTTATGGTTGCTGTAGGAGGACTCAGTATCTGTGAGCCAGGCTGAGTGGAGCAGTCCCAGCTGCTCGTTTTCAGTCCCCGGTGACTGCATTGCAACGACTGCCTCTCTTCCAAGCACTTTCCACCACCAGGCAGCATAAGCCCATTTTCTGCAGGCTCATCTGCAGCCAGCTCCTCCTGGTCTGTGAGCTGGTTCCCTCTGAAGCCAAGGCTGTTCAGGGACAGGTACTGCATTATATGCTGAGCGAGATGGGTAGAGCGATGTGACATCTGAGTGCTGATGGCTCTGTAAGATGATGCACATAGTGCCGGTACTAAAATAATTACACCATAGCATGAAAAGTCTCAAATCTGTTTCCTGGGAAGCCAGGTCCATTCAAAAGAAAAGTTTTAATGACACTTCAGCAATGTATAGGCCTTTAAATAAAGATACCGTTTCACAAAATAATTAAGAGCCAGTTTGGAATGGGGCTTTTTGTCTGTCGGTTTGTTGCCCCTTTTTTTTTTTAAAATTGTTACACTTTTGGGGATATTGTGAGGACTGCTTTTGTCTTGCTTGGTCAGAGTCTGACCGTTGTTTGTACCAGGTGTAGTGAATGCATTACGACTGTGGGAGAGGGCAAACAATTCATTTTTCCAAAACAAACCTAACATGTTGGATCTTTAGATTTTACCTTTTTACCCTGATAGTGAAAAAAAATCACACTAAAGAGATGAAATCAATATGATTTTTTTACTTTAAAGAAAAATCTAGTGTTGGATTTGTATTCTGGCTGTGAATGGTTAACATAAAACATTCTCCTTGGGAATATTGCACTGCTCATCCTCTCAGTGAAGCTAAGAGGAATTTTTTACGTGTGACAGCGCTGGGAAGCAAGACTCTTTTTCAGGATAAGCACAAAAAAATTCTAGCAGGTACTGCTCTTCAGAAAACACTGGTAAGAAAAATGCTGAAAAACATTCCTCTAGTTACACTGTTAGGTAAGTTTTATTTTCTTTCTCAGTAAGAACAGTGAGTGTACATACACAAAAAACACGCCTTGCTCTACCATTATTCTGAATTGCTAGTTGCAAATGAGATTTTTCCTGTCTACTCTTGCGCTCCTTAATATGCCTTTTTCACATGTAAGAAACGGATAAACAGATTCAATTTTTAAGCAAGTAGTCTCATTGCAATTCCACATGAGCAGAGAGAAGATGAGGTGAAAATGCAGGCAGTGGAACAAAGGAGCCACATGAAACTCTTCACCTCAAAGAGCTCAGCAGACACACATGAAAATGAGCTGACTGAACCTCAGTCCTGTGTCTCGTGGGTTCATCTTCGGGGAAATGAGATCCACTGTGTTTTTTCTGATGGCAGCACAAGATGCTTCCTCATGCTTCTTTACTGGCCACTTGGGGTGGATGGCCAAATTTTGCTTTGCCATGACAAAACCCAGTTGGACAGCTTTCTCCCAGAACAGATTAAAGTGAATGTAGAGCGAGACAATGGGTAAACTATGATGTAAAGTTTATATACAAGAATATAACATTTATCTGGAGTATTTACAAGGTTAATTAAAGCAATATTTTACAACTCTTTCAGGTTAACCACTAGGTATATTACAGTTAGGCTACAGATGGTTTAATTTGCAAAATTAAAAAAATAATAATAAAATTGCATTCAGATCAACCAGCTCCAAAACCTGTTCTTTTTTTCTGAGAGAAGAGCTCAGACTTGTGGAAAATAAAATGTGAGAGTGGTGAATATACTTTTACTGGTGCCTATGTATCACATGCAAGAGTCATAACGTGACCTTGATAGAGTTAATATAGATGGCAAGCCGTTTCACCTTGGTGAAAGAGTCGTACCCACTGTGACAGGCCAGTCGCACGCATGGCTGTCTTTCTCTGCATCTCCTACTTTTGCACAACAAACATGCATGTATACAGAGAAGCAGCAATATAAATGAACCAGCATTACCAAAATGAAGAGGGAGAAACCTCAGACCAAAGCCATGTTTGCAACCATTAAAAAACCCCAAGCTTTAAGCGAGATACTTTAATACTTCCCAAAAATAGTCATGATTTTTTTTTTTTATTACATTTTAACCTATGTACAAAAATGGAGGGCTGCCTCCCCTCTCGGAGAGCGGCCACCGTGTCTCACGCCCGTGACATCTCGAGGCTCAGCGGGGCCGAAGCAAGAAGGTGCGGGAGGCCCGGAGAGCTCGGGACAGAGGCGGCTGCTGGAGGCGGCCGGAGCCGACGCCACTAACACTGCAGTTTGCGGATGCTGCGGGAGAACCGCTTGAAAGCCCGCTGCCCTTTCTGCCACCGCTTCAGCGAGGTGATCACCAGTTCACCAGCTTGCTTTTGCCCCATCACCAAGTAGGGGACGTTGATGTCGTTCATCTCGTCGCAGGTACACTGGAGGCCACCTTTGAGCCAGAGCACGATCTTCCTCAGATCCCTTTCCGTCAGCCCATTCAGCTTGTAGATGGTCTTGCTCTTTGTTTCGGGGGTGATCTTGGTATCCCCATTGATGTAGGCAATCTCCTTCACTTTTATCTTCAAGGCTAGCAGAGCGAGGGGAGGGGGGAGCGGTGAGAGGGAGAGAGATGGAGAGGTTTTTTCCCATTAGTGCACATAAAGAGGACCTGGGGAGGGAGGTGCTCTATTGCTAATTAAACTGTCAGGGCTGACAGAAGAGGCAGCAGGTGGCTCCATTTCTAAAGCCACAAAGGGCACGCAAGTCATTCCAGTTTGAATCAACCTTAGGGTGGACGTTTTTCGGGTTTCTTTTCTCCTCCGCCCCCTCCCCCTCTTTCCCCTGCCTTTCTAAATTGGCGTTTTCTCCAGCTTTTCTCCTGTTTGCAAACAGAGAGAGGGCAGGTTTGCTGTGTTAAGCAGAGCTGCGTTCTGTGCTGGCAGAGGACAGTCATCCTGGAAGTAGAGTTTGGAGGGGAGGTGGGGAGGCGAGTACCTACACCCAGTCGGAAACCTGATCTCTGCTGCCGCTGAAAACTTCTAAACTAAATTTATTAGGCTGGAGAGGATTTTAGACAAACCTGTAAGGAAATGATACTTCACATGCATTGTTTTTTTGAAAGAATAGATCCCATGGAGGGCAAATTGGTCCAACAGCTGCATTCGATTTGGTAAAATAACTAGGAGGGGGATAGAGGGCTCTGTAAGAATCTGTGGGGCATGTTTAGCTTTAGGAGGATTTATCTGAGTGCAATTTGCCAGGCCAAAGCTATTGGTTGCTTTAGCAATTAGGTCCCACAGTCATGGTTTCAGGTTTTGGTCCGATGGGCGTTTTGTTTGTTTGTTTGTTTGTTTTAAAGAAAGACTTTTGAATTGTAGCTATTTATACTACAAATCTGTTTCCAGGTATAAACGCTGACCTGTTATAAAAGGATTCCCCTCCTTATTCCCTTTTTCTCTGGAAATGCTAATGTGTGGATAATGTGCAGTTCAGTTGTCTGTGTCGGAGCGGCTTTCTTGTCCTCTTCTAACCCCGATCTTCCCATTAAGTTTATATCCCCAATTGTCTGTGCATTAACTTCTCTGTCAAATGATATATAGAGCTTCATTCTTAATCTGCGGAGAGAGTCTTTCTTATGATATGTGAGATTGGTCATGCCACTCTTTCTCATACATCTAAACGAAGCTTTGCTCTACTTCTCCCCAGGCAATACTCTGGATGAAAGATTCTCTTTTTTCCATTTTACTTTCTATTCGGCTTGCCAGCAACATCCACATAAAAGAGCACTACTTCGAAACAGCAAACAGAAAAGGACTATAAAAAGGGCCACTTTTTATTCCAAGGTGGAATTTTGTGTTTTGTGACCCAACGGTCAGACGGGTCCATCTGCGGATAAGACAAAGCCCTGCCTTTACTCAGGCACATCTCTCACGGACTCCGCTGCGAGTTTTACCTGATCCTCAACTCCCGAGTTTTGGCTGAGGGGGCCCCTGCACCCACTTACCAAAGTCATTTTTGCAGAGGTTTTCCACGATGTCATTATCGTCTTCATTTTTGTTTTTGCAGGCATCGCAGACCTTGGGTGCTGGAAACGCAAGGGACAGTCCCGGTCAGGCTCGGGGAGACGGGAACAGCAGGTGGCGTTGGGAACCCGCCGGGAAGGGCCGGTTTTCCATCCATCCATCCATCCATCCATC
>NW_009627571.1:0-683 GCF_000690535.1 Cariama cristata | reverse complement strand
TCGCCTGCCCTGAGCCCCCTGCACCCACGTTGCCTGCGGGAAGCCCCATCCCCGGCCATGGAGAAGACCTACTCCTTGACGGCCCACTACGACGAGTTTCAGGAGGTGAAGTACGTGAGCAAGTACCAGAGCGGCACCTTGCCCAACGGCTTCGCCCTCCAGCTGGGCACCGGGGCCAAGAAACGCCGCAGGGGGTGGCCGCGCTGGAGCCGCCGGGAGGTCTGCCTGCTCTCCGGGCTGGTGTTTGCCGCGGGGCTCTGCGTCATCTTGACGTGCATGTTGGTCCTCAAGTACCTGGCGGCTGATGGGGACAGCTACTGCCTGGAGGGATGCCAGGAGAAGAAGGCCTTCCTGCGGGCATCCCGCTTCCTCAGCTCCAACATGGATGCCACCATCGACCCCTGCCAGGACTTCTACTCCTTCGCCTGTGGTGGCTGGCTGCGGCGACACGGCATCCCTGAGGACAAGCTGGTGTACGGCACCATCGGGGCCATCGCTGAGCAGAATGAGGCCAAGCTGCGGGCGCTGCTGAGCCGCCCCGGGCGGCGCCGAGCCCCCGCTTCAGCCGAGCGAAAGGTTAAGGAGTTTTTCCGCTCCTGCCTGGATCGGGCTGAGATTGACCGGCTGGGCCCGCGGCCGATGCTGGAGGTCATCGGGGAGTGCGGTGGCTGGGACGCTCCCCC
>NW_009627570.1:2327-2633 GCF_000690535.1 Cariama cristata | reverse complement strand
GGGACATGAACCACTGGGACAGGATGGATGTGGGACACGAGGGACGGGGGGGTACAGAGGTCATGGGGACACAAACAATGGGGACCAGAGGGGATGTGCTGGATACGAAGTGCAGGGATGGGGGGTATCAGGGGACACAGAGGTCACGGGGGGACAGAGATCGCAGAGGACACAAAGGGTGGTGGACGTGGATGTGCGGGACATGAAACGCAGGGACGGGAAGGATGGGGGACACGCGGGGGACGCAGAGGTCACAAAGGATGGGGAATGGGGGGGATATGTGGGAGAAGAAGATGGGAGACAGGA
>NW_009627570.1:646-2314 GCF_000690535.1 Cariama cristata | reverse complement strand
GTGATCCCAGGTACAAAGGACAGGGGATGCAGGGGATGTGGGGACATGAAGGAGGGGGTGACATCAAAGGTGAGGGACACAAAGGATGGGGGACATGGAGGGCCTGGGGACACGTGGCAGGAAGGACAAGGTGTTGCAGGGGAACATGGGGAACCCATCCCTCTGGGTGGTTGCTGAGGAAGGTGAAAAAACCCTCTTTTCAGCTTAGATGTTTTTTAGATTTTAGTAACAAAACCAATTCCTGTGGAGGGGCTGGGACCGCAGGTGCTCGTTCCCCCTTCCAAATCATGACCGAGCCTGCAGTTCACTCGGTTACAGGAAAGCAAGTAATACTCTTTAAAAAATAAAACCACAGAGTAAGTGGCTGCCCCAAAAGGGGGCTTTTCCAGAAGGCTCCTTGACTGCAGCACCTGGGCATCTTGTGCAGGGTCACAATTACTGCCTGGTGGGTTTACAGTGGGGTTTCCCAGGAACAGGAAAATTTGACACAGTGATAGTCCGGTTGGGACCGCTGGCCGAGTGGCACTGGGCGTCCTCCTTGCCTTAAGCAGGTCACTTGAGCTGGATGGTCTTCAGAGGGGGGTTCCTAGCGAAGCGCAGGATGGGGACCGAGGAAACACCATCTCACGCCCCTCTTGTCTCCCGGTCGTGGCTGCAGCTCCTGATCGCTCGCCGGAGGAGAACCAGCTGCTACTTCTACCCCCGTGCCTGGCCCAGCATCAGGAGTGCGGACTGGTGGGAACGGGTGGTCCTGAAGGAGTTTGGGCCCCAGGACTGGCTGGAGAAGTTTCGGATGTCCAAGGAGACCTTCTTCTACGTCTGCAACCAGCTGCGGCCCGGGCTGGCTCCGCACAGCGCCCACTTCCACCCCACTCTGCCTCTAGAGAAAAGGGTGGCCGTGGCCCTGTGGCACTTGGCCACCAACGTGGAGTACCAGACTCTCAGTCCACTCTTCGGCGTGGGACCCTCCACGGTGCAGACATGTGTCCGGGAGGTGAGTTATGCCGTTGTCTTGCTGCTGAAGCCTCTCTACCTCCGGCTGCCCAACGAGAAGGAGCTGGAGAATATGGTGCGCATCTTCCGCACCCGTTGGGGCTTCCCACACTGCATCGGTGCCCTGGACAGCCTTCACATCCCCATCCACCCACCCCTGCGCCTCAGTGCCGACTACTGCAACGGCCAGGGCTGGCACTCCATCCTGACGCAGGCCACCGTGGATGGGTTGGGCCAGTTCTGGGATGTCTCCACTGCCTTCCCTGGCAGCATGGAGAACAGCGCAGTCCTGGAGAGCTCCAGTTTGTGGGTGCTGGCCAAGGAGGGCCGGCTCTGCCCCAATCCTCCCAAGCACTTCATGGGGAAGGCGCAGAAGTACGTGCTGCTGGGCGATGCCACCTACCCCTTGCAAGACTGGATCCTCAAGCCCTACCAGGAGGATGAGAACCTCACACAGCGGCAGCTGCAGTTCAACTATCGCCTGAAGCGGGCACACAGCGTGATCGAGAATGCCTTCCTGCGCCTGAAGGCGCGCTGGCAGATCCTCCTGAAGTGCGATGACTGCAGCCTGGAGCTGCTGCCCACCCTCGTCCTTGCCTGCTGCATCCTGCACAACGTCTGCGAAGCCCATGACAACCCCTTCAACGAGGAGTGGCTGGAGAGAACACAACAGGA
>NW_009627570.1:0-615 GCF_000690535.1 Cariama cristata | reverse complement strand
CACGGCCGGGCGGAGCAGGTGCGCGAGCTGATGTGCCAGTACTTCGAGAGCTGCGGGGAGGGCTGACAGGGCCAGAGGGGAGAAGCAGCCCTGTGCATCCTTGATCATGGACTCCCCACGGACTCTGGCAAACATTGGCCCAGTGGTACAGGGCTATTCGGCAAAGGACTGCATCCTCTCGCCTCTGCCAAAGGCTGCTGGCGGAGTGAGGAAGGCTGCCTGCTGCACCGGCCGTTCCTGACGTGGGGAGGGGGGTGGCTGTGTCATGCTCGTGCTGGTTTTGCAGGCAGTGGAATGTATTTTGTGCCCTTGCTCTCTTCCAGGATTTGAGCTGTCTGGTGGTGTGTTGTGTGCTGTGCGAGTAAAGTGGGGATCGGGGCTGGGAGAGGGCTGCCTGGGTCTCCATTTCCTGGGAACGTCTCTGTCCCGAGGCCCCTCTGTCAGGCTGAAACTGGCAGGAGGCTTGAAATACGAAGGCAAAGCCCCTTTGAAGGTATGAAACTGGCTGCGTAAACACACTTGGGAGGGGAAGGGAAGGAAGAGGCAGAGCAGTGATTTGCTGGGGGCTGGCACCAGCCCGGAATGAAATTGCACCCACAAACTCTCGTCCTGCTG
>NW_009627569.1:0-13605 GCF_000690535.1 Cariama cristata | reverse complement strand
TGGCCTTGTTAAACCTCATGAGGCTCTCACGGGCCCACCTCTCAAGCTTGTCTAAGTCCCTCTGGATGGCATCCTGTCCCTCCAGCGTGTCAACCACAGCACTCAGTTTGGTGTCACCCGCAAACTTGCTGAGGGTGCACACGATTCCACTGTATGTCACTGATGAAGATATTAAACAGCACCAGTCCCAGCATAGACCCGCTCGTCACCGGCATCCATCTGGACATCGAGCCATTGACCACTACCCTCTGGATGCGACTATCCAACCAATTCCTCATCCATCGAACAGTCCACCCATCAAATCCACACCTCTCCAATTTAGAGAGAAGGATGTTGTGGGGGACCGTGTCAAAGGCCTTACAAAATTCCAGATAGATGACATCCATATAGGGATGCATTTCTATTTTGACGTGTAGTCAAATAAAGACACAAAGTCAAGTCCAAGTGTTGGTGACAATTAAATGAAAGTCTAGATCTAAAGGACAGAAAACTTATTAAGCAGAAGAAGTAGCAATGAAGTTCTGTTCAGTTGCTTGAAGTCTTTGAAGATAAAGTTTACCAGAAGAAAGATTCGTAACGGCAGAAATACCTAGAGTAAGGTCCTTGCAATTTAACGCTTTCTAGCTAGCTAGACTTTCAGAAAGACTGCTCAACCATAGATATAGTTCAGAAAAACAAAATTACTAGAATTTCCATGTTGAAAGATAACACAAAGAGTGTCCAACGAAGAGCAACAAAGCTGGTGAAGGGCGTGGAGAACAAGTCTTACGAGGAGCAGCTGAGGGAGCTGGGGTGGTTTAGCCTGGAGAACAGAAGGCTGAGGGGAGATCTTATTGCCCTCTACAACTACCTGAAAGGAGGTTGTAGTGAGGTGGGAGTTGGTCACTTCTCCCCAGTAACTAGCAATAGGACAAGAGGAAACGGTCTCAAGTTGCGCCAGAGGAGGTTCAGGTTGGATATTATGAAGAACTTCTTCACTGTAAGAGTCGTTCAGCACTGGAACAGGCTCCCCAGGGAGGTGGTGGACTCACCATCCCTGGAGGTGTTCAAAAAACATTTAGATGTGGCGCTTCGAGACATGGTTTTAGTAGGTTTAGTGGGCATGGTGGCTTTGGGTAGAAGGTTGGACTTCATGATCTTTGAGGTCTCTTCCAACCATAACGATTCTATGATTCTATAAGTACCAAGGACACAGAACTGTAGACATTCAGAATGCACTCCATAATAACATATGCAGAATGGTTCCCCCCCTCGCCGTATTCATGTTTATATACAGATATTCCTTAAATTTTAGGGTTAGTTTAAGATGACAGTATTTAAAAATTTAAGTTGAAGAACAGGATCTTCTTGAATAAGAATCTATAAGCAATAGAATCATAATTTCTTTTTCTATTTTTTCTACTTAATAAGAAAAATAACTAGCACCTTAGTAGATGAAGTAACTAAAATAACTTCTTACAAGTATAAATTTAGCAAGATAACTAAGACCTTATCTACATCACGTATTTGTCAGACATTACAGAAAATGTTTGGCGAGCAACAGCACACTGAAGTAAATATACCTTTTTTGAAGTGGCAGACTGCAAATAGAACTATCATGCTGATTAGAGAAGAGATGCTACCCAACACTGCAAAGTGTAAGAGAATGAATGGTAAAACAGGTGTTAAATAAAATGTCTTGTATCAATTGACACACAGTGCATGGAAGGCTGACACTTTTCAGCAAATATTTGGGTGATTTTAAGATCATATTTTAAACTACACATTTAGCTCTAGAAGCCAAAAGCTTAGTCCCAATTCAACAGCATTTAAAGAGCTAACAAGAAGAATGCTGCACCTACACTCCACAGTTTGCTCTCCACATTAGGAAGCCAAGACAAACAGATGAGAAAGCCTCCACCTGACATGACATAGGACTGAGCAAAATACATTTCTACTTCTTACAAGACATACAGAAAGCCACAAAACCAGTTTTTTTTAAAAAGCCAATCAGTGATACAAGGAAATAAAATGAGTATTTCATTTATAGTAATATCTGCCTGCCTCTCCGGTGATTCTTTTTACAAAAGGTTCAGTCTCATACACATTCCAAGCAGCATAACATCTAGTCAGTGAAGAAACAAAACTTCCAGCTCATAAAAAAACCCAAAAACCCTCACTATTTATCTTCCATCTTACTTGCATTGCTTTATTCCAGTCTGCAAACAAGCATTTTCAGTTCTGTTTGGTTTTGCTTCTGTAACATACATACTGAACAACTACAGATTTCTACTTGACATCCCCACACACACATTTCCCCCTCCTCCCCTACCAGTATAGCTTACCTATGATTAGGATTATCCTTTAGGAGACTACTAGTATCCTTAGTGATGTCTCCATTAGCCTATACCCAATTAATGAACCACCTTTCCTTTTTCAAAAAGAAAAGCCTGGAACCCACATTGCTTATGGTTAAACATAACAGAAAACTTCTAGTTCCTGATGGGTTTTTGTAATAAAGAGAGCACCCTATGAACTTGTTTCCTAGCTTTAAAAAAAGTTAGGCTATGGTTTGTGCTGAACACACATTGGGATGGGATATTTTAAGATGATTCTCAGCACACTCACTGAACAAGTTTAGACAGGGATTTAAGTAGTTTCCCTAACAAAATCTAAATCATCTACACATCCACCAGAATTTTGTTACTTAACATGCCCAAAGGAACAAGACACCTTGACATAGATGCCAAGATATCCTGCTGTGTCACACTTCATTGTATTTGTGTTTTCTCTGGAAAGAATTTTGTAAGTCACTCGAAAACTCTACTGCCAAACTTCTGTGTCCAAAAGGAACTAATGGCCTAGCAGCCTACAAAAGTGAGAGTCTAAAAAATGCTTTTAATGAAATTAGTTGTGGAGTGAAGTATACATAACAGAATTTGGTCTAAGACATAAGACTTGGAAACTAAGTTACTGTGGTGGCAGCGGACCTGGTAAATCAGTTTAAAATACATGGTTGATTAACATATTTGTTAACAAGAAACCCATAAAGCTAAGGTATTTCTCTTTCTTTATGCAAGCTATATGACCAGCACAGAGCTTTCTGCCAGTGCTTCCTGTTTTCCCTCAGTCAAAGCACTGCACAAATCATAGGAAACAGTTATAAAGGTATTCATCTAATTCTATATTCTAGGAAATATAATTTTAAAAAGAAATGTTTTATAGGAGAGCATTCTCAGTTTTAACAAGAAACCCATAAAGCTAAGGTATTTCTCTTTCTTTATGCAAGCTATATGACCAGCACAGAGCTTTCTGCCAGTGCTTCCTGTTTTCCCTCAGTCAAAGCACTGCACAAATCATAGGATAGACCCGCTCGTCACCGGCATCCATCTCAGTTTTCAGGAGTAGGTAGAATTTTATATATGTCAGCTTCATAAAAGATACGTAAAGATACTTTTTTGCTCTTATTGCAATGTCGTCAGGTTTAACTGTTGCACGCCATTTCCTGTATTGGTCTACCAAAACTAATCATTAAACAAAATAACTACAGAAGTTGCCAAGGACGATATGACTAACCTCATCCAGTGTACATAAACTGTAAGAACTGAAACTTTTCTAACAGCTACTAATTGACTAATTTAAAGTAGATGGGATCCAATCCCTGCTGAGTTCTGAAAGAAAAAAAAATCAGCAGTTTTTCTACACACTCCACTTAACTCTTATTTGCTTTTAAGAAGAGGTAATGCTATTGCTTCTTAGCCTCGAAGCAGCAACCAGGAAATGAACAAAGCAGAAGCTTGTACTTAAGATTCCACTTCAACACAATAAACAGACTGTTTTCAAAGAAGGGCAAGGGGGGGGCAGCAGGGGCAGGCCGCAGTGAGAGGTATTAGAGTATCTCAAGGTTGGTTATGTGGACTACTGTGTTCCTCCAACCCTTTTAGAACAGGAGGTACTGAATTTTGCACAGTTAAAAACACAGAGCCTTTATTATGTTTTCCATAAAATAAGAACCTGGAGTTTTATAGCAATAATGTAAGGGTATTATATCTACTGGAACTTTGCTACAGAATTTTAAGTAATTCTAGATCTCGGACTTATAACTATATCCAAGTCAGTACAAAGATGATGAATTTGTATGATTTCAGTAGCATTAACTGGAGCTTCCATTAAAATGCAGAGGTCCTAAACATTTAGCACACTTAATGTTTAGGACACACTTAAAAGCCCACTGACACACTTAAAAGTTCAAAATAACAGTTTCAGACACACACAAAAAAGATCTAGAGATCTGATCCTGTTAGCATTCCATGCCTGCAACTACAAGGAACAGAGTTCAGTAAGTAAAGTAGTTGCAGGATTAAGGTCCCGTTTCTAGGCAAATTCAGAAAAGCTAACTGTTTACATATGATAACAAAGACAAACATTTCACTTCAGAGAAATAAGAAAAAATACATACCTTAATATATTTGCTATTAAATGCCCTTTCATTCCATATCTATAAAGGAAAAATAAAAAGTCATTTAGAAAAATTACGATGCAGTATGCATTGACAGATTGAAAGATTTTATTTATGTACATGTAAGCTTAAACAATCCACTAACGAACTCCATGGTTTCAGTTTGCTAGAGGGAAGTGCTCTGATTGGTTTTGTTATCAGCTCTCCAGGGCAAAATTCTGTATGAAAGTTCAAAATAGCTGCTTGATTATCTATCTCCAAGGTCTACTGTCTGCCTATTTGCTGAAAAGAACTTTAGAGCTGCTTGAGCTCTACAATGGTAGCAGTGTTACACATGACACTGTTTCCACTGGGTCTACAGTTTGTTAGAAATCATTGTGAAACACATTGTGGCTTCAAGGCGCGGTCCTAATGAACGGGCCCTGTTGCCATACACTGACATAGGAGACCCAGAGTAAGTTACATATTGAACAATTGCCTGCAGTTTCAGGGGGTTATTCAATGACACAGTTCTTTCTAATTTACTTGAACACAAGAGAGATCCAGCATAATTTCAGTATATAGACATAAAATTATCTCATTTCTATTGCTCTGGATTTTCCATCCTTTATGGAAAGAGCATTTAAGCTAAACACAGCTCAAAATTCAAAAGCGGGAATGCTGGTCTTCCTTTCTACCAAATACCCTGGCCAATAAAATGCATAGTCAGAACCCTTCTTACTTTCTCTTCTTCTAACCACAACACAAACACTGTGATTCACATTCACCAGTAAAGGTGAAAGTATTCCCCTGTAGGTATAGATTACCCAACCATGTACAAGCAGACAGTTTCTTGCAGGTAGGATATGTCCATTTGATTTTGATATTTTTTTAAGTGCTAATATGTGACTTCAGAAATGAGCCAATCAAAAACTTACTTACTGAAAGGCTCATTACATCATAAAGCAAACAATGATATATAAAACACATGCTAGAAACCAAAAGAGCAGTAAAGGCTAACAATGTAGATTCAGAACAGCATTAAAATTGTTTTGAGAGTTTCTGAGTATTCACAGACGTCACAGCTTTCCTGTATTTCAGACTATACCCACAAAGAAATCAGGCAATATGCTATGTCATCACATTGCCTGCAGAAGCAGAAATTCCCGTTTCTTAGAATTATAGAATCCAGCAGGCCAATCACCGTGAATTAACAACACAGAAGCCAGACATTACTCAAATACATGAAGTGCAGAACTTACCTTCTACTCTAAGAGTACAGCAAGGAGAAAATTTAACAGCAGTTGTTCTCCCTGTTCCTCTAATTGAATTGCTGAAGTTTCACTGTGTTACCCAAAGCACAAGACTGACACAGCTGAAATAAGTCAGCAACATCAAGGGGGATATGTTCCAGAGGAGATATACATCAGATATATCTTCCCACATTACAGCAGAAAGGTCAGACTTCCTTTGAGGGATGGGAACCATAGTTTCAGAAGCTTTGCTCTGGACTGCTAAAGTGATTTTCAATTTTTCTGCAGTTAAACAACTGTCTCATATGAAAACACTTAAAAGTCTAAAATAAGTGTTTCACTAAGTACAGGACGGATTTTAGAGGAATCCTAGCCACATATTTTCTTAATCAGAATTTTTAAAAAGTTGATCTCAGTCAAATAATGAACTTCAAAAGTGTTTTTCCAGCTTGTCTCTCTCATCTCCAATTTATGACATTTTTCTCAGTCATTCATTTACTACTTCCATATACTGCACTGTAACACAATATGGTAGTTATAATGTACTGTAACACATGCACCTTTATCTACTATAAATAATGCAGATAAAAATGGAAGAAGTTGTAGAGGATTGCCCTTTCACAAAACAGCGATCATATTTTATGCCAAGAAGTCATGTTAGCTGACTTTCACAAATGCTGTCTTAATTAATGCTTTTTGTTAGCTGGTAACTGCTGAAACCCAAGCAGAACAAGCAAGGCAGAAAATGACAAGCCCAAGACTCAAACAGATTTCAGAATTCTTAAATTCACTGGTAACTTTGTTCTACAATTGGATAGGCAGGAGACTAGCCATTTTACACTGGTTCTGCGCTAATGGCCATTATTGCAGAAAGACTGTAAACTAACATAACTTCTGCCTTTCCGCTTGCAACAGAAAAAGCCAAAACTGCAATTACAAAACAATTTCTCTTCCCATTCTCTTCCTCCAGTAAACAACAAAGAGAGACAAGACCAAGATCTTAGGAATGAATATAGATAAAATATGCAGGGGACTTTGCTTTACTGACCCCAATATAATCAATGTCTAAATCGTGATACTGTTTAGCTCCTAATATCCAAGAAACAATATAGTAAGCAGTGACGTCTGGGTAGTCATAGGGCCAGTTTTCACCCTTCCCTATCCATCCCGGAAATGTCCAAGGTAATCCTGGAAAGAGAGAAGAAAAGCAAATGAATAAGACAAGTGGTTGGTCTACATTACTCAGTAAGCTGCAATAGCAAGCTGTAATTTGTTCTACCTAAAATGAAGGAGCAGATAGGCACTTCAAATTCACATAGCTCCAGTGAAGACAATGAAACAAGTTATGTAATTGGAGAGTATGTTCTAATATAAATTGTGACCAAACATAGTAATAGCTGGGGTTTGGGGTTTTTTTTTTAGCTAGAAAACCTTCACTACTAGAGAACAACTGGCTGAATACAATCTTTCAATTGTGTGGTATTAGCTCTAACGGGTTTAAAATTCCAAAGATTTTAGGATAAAAATTTACAAAGTTATAGAAAAAGAATCAATACTGAACACCAAAAACTGTTAATCTCCTGAATAGGAATTTCAGAAGAAGTGATGATCTGATCACAATAGAAGAAGAAAGATTAGGATCATGAAAAAGCATTTCCAAGTCTCGGCCGTTTACTGGATCTTGTAGTAAATAAGAACCAGATCCTGCTAAGTTTTCAGCTGACTTTGTACAAGACACCATAGGCTAATTCAAACCCTCCTTCCTTTGTTGAGAGTTTGATCTGAGGAAAGAGGGAGGTTATTAATAACCACAATTAGCCATAGATGGTAAGCTTACTGCTTGTCACAGTGCCTGTCGAACAGAACTTGACTAGTAAATCCTGCACCAAGTCATGCCTTGTGGCTCTATATGGCAAAGCCTGAACCCTGGATGAGGAGGGATTAGATACTTTTTAATTGATAGATTTCTTACCTTGTTCATGTCAAATACATTTTGTGAAGTGTTTCAGTTAAAATCTAGGGTTCCGTATTTGTACTGTCACAGCACAGACACAACCCATGATCAAAATAGGGAGACAGGAAAGTCCTCTTACAACCCAACTACATACATAAGACAGATCAGAAGACAAGAACCACCACAGCGGAGGGGGCAATGGGTTTGTAATAAGAATATATAATTGAATTTAGTGCATATAAGATTTACAGGTTTATACCTCCTCTAAGTCTACTTTATCCCTCCCATTTTTTTTCTCTATTATTACAGAATCACAGAATGTCAGGATTGGAAGGGACCTCTGGAGATCATTTAGCCCAACTCTCCTGCCAAAGCAGGGTCACCTACAGCAGGTTGCACAGGATTGCTTCCATATGGGTTTTGAGTATCTCCAAAGAAGGAGACCACACCACCTCTCTGGGCAGCCTGTTCCAGTGCTCTGCTACCCTCGAAGTAAAGAAGTTCTTCCCTATATTCAGTTGGAACTTCCTGTGTTTCAGTTTGTGCCCATTGCCCCTTAACCTGTGGCTGGGCACCACTTCAGAAATTCAGCTCTCATGATAAATCATTTATGTTCTTTGCTGTAATACAGTCTAAGCATTAATGTTACTTGACACAAGTAAGTGATTAGAGAGTCATTTCTTTTCCTATGCTATTTGCTACAAACATTCTTGTTATGCATTCTTACATTGTGCTACTGTAACAAAGTAAAACACAGTAAGTTTAAGTGAAGCATCAAGGCAAGCTTACCAAATATTAGAGATTCTGTTTTGTCTACTGCAACATCAAAACATCTGCCCATTAAAATTAATATGCTAATTAAGGGTCAGATATGTAATTTCATTAGGGGGAAAAAAGCATTTAAATCCTAAAGCTTGAAGCTATTTACCAATCAGTTTAATTTGGGGGTTCCTCTTTTTAGCTTCTTTCATCAGCCACCATTCATAGCCCCGGAAGTAGTTCTCATCATTTTCATAGTGCATATGGGAGGGTTCAGTACCATCTAGGAAGGAAAGAGATAAGTAGCTCACAATTATCTTCTCTGTCATAAGCTTTTACACATTGTAAAGTTTTCTGTATTGCTCACTGCCATAATATGCAAGCACATATCTCCAACATGGTTCACACATTCTTTGGTATGTATTTCAAAGCAAAACGAGTAGTGGGAGGGAACATGCAAGACTTGTCACTCTTCATTCTTAGCACATTAACTTAGCATAAATTTAGTATTTTTTTATTTTTAAAGGACTATTCTTGCTTTTACTATCATAACGTGATTAACTATTGGGCATTTTCTATCCCTAGCTATGGTAACATAACATGAATCTATATTCATGATTATCTTGGTCCCAACACCACTAGAAAAGTCAGAGCATTAAGATCGCTGGGGCGGGTGGGAACAAACCACAAAAAACCAAACATTTGTAGAGTCAGGTTATATTTAAACCAAAAAGCAAACAAAAGAAGGTTTGTTTCTTCTGTGTAAGGCAAGTCCAGGGAGAGAAAAGAGAGGAGCTGTCATGAAGTTTTTAAGTGACAGAAAAGAGATTTTTTAAATTTTTGTAGTAAAAGATCTAGTTTATAATTTCCATGGTGTTCTGTGTCTGCAGGAAGAGCTTTTGGAATTGAAGGCTATGCACTGAATTCCCTCAAGTAAAGGTAAACAAACTAGAAAGGTGCAAGAGAATCAGTGTTGCATGGGAAGTCATTATACACAAAAGTCAATTAATAACTTGTGCACGCAACTGCAACAATTACTTATGCTCAACTATATGCCTAATTGTTCCAGAGATGTCTTCTGATGAGTTTTTTTTTTTAATGAAGCCTGCTGAAACAGCACATTTCATTACAGAAAATAGGATTGGTTTTTTTGCATTACTAACACTTGACTATTTGGAAGTCCTATTTGTCAGAGACATAGGAAAACAATTACATTCCAAACTTAGACTCCTGATCACACTTCTGAGGTCAGAATAAGAGCTGCAGTCTAGTGCATTAAGACATATGCATCTTATTGTTCTCCTACTAAAATCTGGAAAGCCACCACACAAGTATGTAAGTCTCCTCAGCTAGCAGTAAGAGTGTTTGAAGAGAAGGTGTGTGCATGCACGGAGACGACTCCATTCTCCTCTAACCAGCAATTTATCGACCAAATACCAAACTCTCAAATACAGTATAATACTTTTCACCATGTTATTGCTTTCTATTTATTAACTGAGTCTGCTTTAAGTCTGTTCTTGATGTAGCCAAGACCCCATTCTGTGGGAGGGAAAAAAAAAAAAAAAGAGAGAGAGGAAAAAAAGATGCAAACTGTAGTCTAGTAACTGCTTTTCAGCTTCCAATCACAAGCAGTTACTCAACAGTTTCTCCTATATGTGAATATAGTAGGCTAAGCAAATTACACCCAGACATTTTCATTTGCAGCTGTGGCCAGGCAAAAACAACAACAACAACAAAATAGTGCCTATGGTCAGACAATGCCACTCCAGTGAAATGTAGCAGCTCATTAAACCAAAAAAACATAATTGCTTCTGACCAGCCATCTTCATATTTTCACGCTTTTAAGACGCAAACTATCTAGTCCTACACAAGTTTTACAGTTTGTCTCGCAAAACTGGTGTTTGAGAAATGCTCTGCAATTCAGAAAGCTCCCAGAGCTTCCTTAATCTTGGGGGGAAAAAAAAGAACTCATTTGCTCTAGAATGTAACCTATTAACCATATGACAGTGAGAACCTTCTCCAGAACATTAGTGTAAATTTCTCTTCTACAAGTTAGCAGACATTGTTTACGTTTTTCTGCAACTTCAGTACAACTACAGAAGGCATCTCCATGCTTCAGCTAAAGTGACATGTGCAGGACTTGTTACTTATGGCACCACCGCAACAAGAAGTTAAACCCTGCTCACACAATATCCATACCTGTTGATTGTCCATCACCTCCAATCTCTACTTTGAGGATATGTAAAGAAGCACCGAAATTTGGCTAGAAAAAGAGAGAGACAGAAAAGTAAACAGAATCCTGCTGTTAATAAGAAGAATGCAATAAAAATAAGTGTACAATTTTGAGGATGCTAAACATTCAGTATCTTTTTTGTACGATCTTTCATCGCATCTACAATGGATGTTTAAAAAATTCTGCTTTAAAAGGAAATCAAGCAAGATAAATAGTACGCTTTAGTCAGTTTCATTGACTCTTGCACCATTAATGATACTTCTCCCTAGCTGCGCAGATTTTAGATTGGTTATGCTCAAGAAAATACTGAAGTGCTCTTAAAGTAGAATATTGGCTATATGAGGAACACAACAGTATTTTTAATGTTATTAGAAGTCAAGTTTGTTTCCCTTTAAAAAAATCAAATTATTGTAAGTTAATATTTCTGTAAATAATTTATTCTTTGGTACAAAGGGTTACACTGCTTACATGAAAGAGCATACATACAGGTCAGAAATAATCTGCCAACTACAGGTGGAAAGGCAAGAGAGAAAAAAACACCATACTGGAAAACAAATGGCCACCTAGTCTACTATCCTCTTCCCCTGGCATCTGACTGGTGGAGCAGAATATAAAATTCAAGCTCATGCAGGTGATCCTACTCCTAGTGTGTTCTTCCAGCCATTAGTGATTTAAGAGTTGCTCAAGCCAGAAGTTACAACAAATCATTTTTAATAATCACTAATGAGCTGGCCTCCTCCATGGAATTACCTAAGTATAATTTTGGCATCCAAAAAAAAGTTTTAAGATGTGCGAATGCAGTGTGATTAAAAAAACATGGTGCACAGACGATAGTTTGCTTGGCTTACAAGTTTTGGATTTATTTATTTTTAAATAAGAAGTAAATATTCCCAATTACCCATTTCTCTTCCTGACATTTTTTATTTTAATCTTCTAACACATTTGCTCTCCCATCCCCATCATCAAAATTGACTGACATTAGAAGACAAGCAGAATGAGGCAAGGTATACCCCTCCTAGGTATCTCATGACAGCTTAAGAGGTTTTGGTGAAAGAACATGCCAAAATTTCTTCCAAAATCATGATCTCTCAGCTGGATTTTCTTTTACCACATGCCTATTGATTCCTTCAGAAAACTCGCATTTGTAACACACAGCTTTGGTCTCCAAAAAACATAGGTTTTGATCCCCCCAGTCACAGATTATGCCTTACTCTACCCTTCAAAACCAATTATTTAAACTACATAGTAAATTACTCCCCTCCAGCCATCTGGATTACACTACTTGAAAGTGACATGACATCCTCTTCCTGCAGAGTAATTTACAGTGCCAAAAGCAAAACAAATTATTGCTGTCCGGTGCAATAATCTTATCATATATTAAATCAAGTAACTCCACCCTTACTTACTTGCTAACTATAGCAGTTTATAAACCAGTAACATTCACACAGCTTCTAGAGTAACTGCACTTATACTTCAGACTAGTTTGGAATAGATACACTATTGAATTGATGCCGTCTGCACAGTCGTTTTCACATTATGTGAATCTGTCTGTACTCAAAAAAAAAAAAATCAGAAGTGTCTCAAAGACCCACTTCTCGCAATCTCTATGAACAGCGAAACCCCTTATTTTAACCATAAAAATTATTTAATCCTCATTAAGCCCACATGTATGATCAAAATACATTGAAAACATATTTTTAAAACATATTGTGAAAACATAAAATGAATTTTCATAATAATTTGAAGAAATAGGCTCCTGAACAACATGTTGGTTGTCAAAAACAACAGATAAAATTTAAGGTTCTGATAAAAATCAACATTAAAGTAGATGCTTTACAAGATGGGATTCTGTCTAATTTTAAGTAGTACTGAATATACTATGGGAGTTCCAACATTACACAATAAGAAATTCTGCATGAAATTAGACATTACTGTAGCAGTGAAACTGACTTTACCTTGAACAGATAATCTAAAATTTGGGAGCGATAAGGTTCTTGGTAGTTCACCAGGAGTCTAGATGTGGCCTAAAATGGAAAGAAAACATGAAAATATGAAAACCTAACTTTCAAACATGTAAGTACATTCTAATTTGTCAGTTCAGGGCTTTCACATAGCTAATAAACAAAAATAATTATAGCACCAGGAACTCAGTTACGCCTCTACAAAAACTCTTCTAACCCTTCAATTGTGCATTTCTGGTTTCATAGACTGCAATTGCCTTGCACTCTGTTACCTGCAATTTACCGCAGAGAGTCCAGAGAACAGAGAAACAAAGAGATCTGACAGACTTACTGCAAGCAAAATGCAGCTCCTTCCCAGCACCGTTTCTCCGGCCACACTCGAATTTCCCTGCTTTGGCCCACGGCACACCAAAGGCAACGTGAGCTCACTGAGCACACAGGCTGGAGGGCAAGGAAAGCAACTCAGCAGGTCCACGAGTGGGTAAGAACTCACAGGATCTCACGGCTCTGGCTGGCTGGACCACAGGAAAGCATACAACTGGCTGTTGGCACGTCCAGCATTTTAAAACTCATAGAAACAACTAGCTAGGAAGACCCTCTACAGAAAAAAAAAAACAACGTGAGCTCACTGAGCACACAGGCTGGAGGGCAAGGAAAGCAACTCAGCAGGTCCACGAGTGGGTAAGAACTCACAGGATCTCACGGCTCTGGCTGGCTGGACCACAGGAAAGCATACAACTGGCTGTTGGCACGTCCAGCATTTTAAAACTCATAGAAACAACTAGCTAGGAAGACCCTCTACAGAAAAAAAAAAACACCCCCTGGCTTGGCTCTCCTGCAACAGCACCGAGGATGTGGCTGGCGCTCGGCACCCACAGCAGCCTCACGAGAAAGAGCCACTGCCCAGCTGACAGGAGGTCAGGCACAAAGCAGGGCCCGGCTCCAGCTCTCCTCACAGCCAGGACCGCTGCCCGCACCGCTGCCCCCAGGGCTCCCTCTCAGAGACCCACTCACGCCTCCCCGACCCC
>NW_009627568.1:0-920 GCF_000690535.1 Cariama cristata | reverse complement strand
CTCCAGTGGCTTTTATTTCCTCAAAAAAATTACTAAAAATGTGGAAAAGAGTGTTTTGTTGAACCAGGAAACACTGCAGGGCTGGCGCTGCAGCCACCAGCTCCCACCCCGGCGAGCAGCCAGGAGCACCGAGGAGGCCGAAGGGCTTTGGCCCTGGCTCTCCGCTTCCCCGTGGGATGGTTTGGTGCCGCCTGCGGCACAGGAAACAGCAGCCACTGAGCTCGTGGCACCCGTGCCAGGGTGGCTGTTAGCTGCCGAGTCGGGGAAATGCGGCAAGACACACGCAAAAGACACACGACTTATGCATGGGGAGGAGGGAGCTGCACAGGGGGCACTTCAAATCGGCATCAGCGCCGGGGATGGCAGCAGACCTGTGCATTTTTGATCTTCAGTCCCTCCTTTGCAATCTTCGTCTCCACATGGCCCTGCAGAGAGCGGGCAGCTTGGGGCAGGCAGAAGGGAGTGCTGCCTGTGGTCTGAGCGGCATGGGAGGGCCTGCGGCACCAGCACAGCTGCCACTCAACGTGCCCTGACAGGCAGAGACAGCATCCAGCACCGTCCAGACATCGCAGCAGGACCTGGAGGGGACACACACGGGGCTGATCAGCTATGGCTGGGGACAGGCCCCCGCGCACCTGGTGGCATATGGTGCCATCCCTGTGCCAGCAGTGCCATTCCTACGGAACGAGGATGACGAGGCTGAGGGGATGGTGGCGGTGGTACAGGTAGTGCTCTGGGGCAAAGCGTTGTTCTTGTCGAACTTCAGCTCCTGAATGACACCAGATGGCTCAGCACATGCAGCAGGGCCTTCTTGGGGACACAGGCCGGGCTGAAGAGCTCCAGCTCTGCAGGGAGAGCAGCCAGTGTCAGCCCGGTGCCACTGCACAACCCCCTATCACAGAGCCCAGGGACGCCCCGAG
>NW_009627567.1:360-1765 GCF_000690535.1 Cariama cristata | reverse complement strand
GAAGGGTGAAGAGATACCCCTAAACAATGGCTCTAAAAAACCCCTCTGCAGGGATTTCAGATCTCGGCAAGAAGGGGGAAGAAAACAGAAGCATTTGGGTTTGTCCTGTTTGTGTGCCCGAAAGATGAGATGAGCCAAGGGTCACAGCCAGGATGGGCACCGCGGGTAGGGTGGAGATAAGGGCAGCACCGTGTCCTCCTCCCGGCCCTCCTCGTCTGCAGCCCCTTCCTCCGCCATCTCCCCTCACCGGGCCCGCAGCCCCCTCGATGCGTTGCAGGACACCGCAGGTGCTCTCAGGTGCCGAAGGTTTTGACTTTTCCAGGGCCCCAGAAACCTTTGGAGGGCTGGAGGCTCTTCACACCAATCCATCTGGCCAGGTCTCCTCTGCAAGCTGAGCAACCCTCGCCCAATTCTGCTTCAGGGTGAGGGGGCCGACGCCGGTGGCAAGCTATCTCAACAAGGCAGGGGTCAACCCAACTGGGTTTAAATGGCTGAGAGAAGAGTCAACTGGTTTGGCCTTCAAGACATGGCGCTTTTACTCTTTTACACATAGAATCACTCCGGTTTGGGGTCTACAGGTTCGACGGGCCACTGAAACCTCCGCGGCAGTTGCTCCCGTGAACTGGTAACGCCAAAATCTGCACACACCGGAGAGGGGACAAAACCGTTACACGGTGCTCAGGGCCAGGCCACAGCAGCCTCCTCCTCGCCTTCCTCGGCCCCGAGGCCGCAGCCCCCGGCCTCTGCTCACACCACTCGCCCGAGTCAACTCGGTATCCAAAAAACGATGTGCGCGGGCAAAAATAATACAAATGAGATTGGTTTAAATGCCACGAAGTTGAAATAAAATGTTAGCCATGTTATTTTTATTTGTTTGCCGGGCTTTTTAGCGCTCGGAAGTTGTTTTCCAACTCCTCTCAGCAACCACAAGTTCTAGCAATTCACTTACAGAAAACTGAAGCCGACGTTCTCCTGTCTGCAGGAGCCGAGACTTGTTTTTGAAGTTGCAAGTCCCTGATAAAGCTGCTTCAGCTGGCAAAGCGGGACCTAGTCATCTGCTTTATTTGCAGGATTTCATCTTCGTTTCTCCTGGCTTTCCTGCCGTTCACTTCCATAGCCACCAGCTATGTGCCGTTTCAAACTTCACTTTCTCTGTCAGGTGTGGGCCACTTGGCTTGTTTTGTTGATTTACACAAGAGAATCCTTGAGGCTAAGAAAGCGATCTGCAAAATATCGTCTCTGAAGATGCCCAGGGCTCGCGCCGCTGATGGGGGACCCGCCTGCAGGTAACCTGCCACCGAATGTCCCACCGGTGACTCCGGAGATGAGGAGTTCCCCATCTCCGCTCCCTGCTTGTCTCCCGAGTTCACCAAAGGCAAACCCCTTGTTGTGTAGGATTAAGGAC
>NW_009627567.1:0-314 GCF_000690535.1 Cariama cristata | reverse complement strand
GGGGGTACCCAAATTTTGGAAAAGACTGCTTGCCCCACAGGTAAAAAAAAAAACAGGAACAAGTGCAAGAGAGCACTGATTTGTCTGCAGCCTTTGGAAAAGAAAAAAACAAGTTACCGTAGGATAAGAACCATCTTTTTTTCTTTCTTTCTTTTTTTTTTCCTGTTCTGCTACACCTCCCCTAGCACAGGAGCCTGGGACTAAGCCCTGGACGCTGTACGAGTATATTAAAAATTAATAATTAAAGCCAAAGGCGTGCATAATTTAAGACACTGATGGAAGCAAAAGAGAAAACGAAGGAGGAGTGGTCCGCG
>NW_009627566.1:21531-33277 GCF_000690535.1 Cariama cristata | reverse complement strand
CCGTGTTATGCACAGCCGTGGGACGCGACCAGGTCGGATGCGGGGCTGTCACGCCGGTGGCCCGGTTAGGAAGGTCACGGTCTCGTCCTGCCCAAGGAGCATCTGTCTAACTCACTTTGCTGCCGCCCCTGAGCCACTGCCGCGTTGCGCTTGGTTCTCATTTTAGGTGACAGAATATCAGATGCAATAACTTCTCCATAACTCTTCCTGCAGTAGAAGGTTTAACAAAACAGCACTTCTTTCCCACCACGCTGACCGTTGCTTTGGGTATCATTGCAAACCTAAAAGCTGCGAGGACTACACATGACTGCAACCCTGGGAAGCGCTAAAGAGCATCCCAGCACTTTGGGTGGCAAATGGAAGTCAGCTGGGTGGCCCAATTAACCTGCTGGGGCGGCTATGAAAGGCAGCTGGGTAGAGCAGCAAGGTTAGCCAGGCTGCTGGCAAGGGCTGCCCCTCTCTTGGCTTCCAGGCTGAGCTTCTGCCACATTTTATCTACTTGGATGTAGCAACGTTCTAAAGTCTCAGTGGAGTGCATCTGATGTGGTAAGAAATCATTTAAATCAATTTTTTTCTTTTACAAGGGATAGAGAAAAGGCCGATGTGGGCCAAGGGGAGTGGGAGAATCTGAGGAGCTCGGTGTGTTAAGCTGGGGGTCTGTACGTGGCAGTGATGCCTGGTGCTGAGCGCTACCGCTGGCTGCCTGCTCCTGTGTCCCTGACCCTGCAGGGCCCTGCCGGGGAGGCTGCACGGGGGACCGGGCTGGGACCCTCCGTGCTGCAGCGGCTCAGCCACCGCATCCTGGGCTGCTTGACCTCAGAGCCTTCTTCCTGCTATTTTTGAGTGCTGCAGCTGTGTACCTCTTGATCAGATAACACCAGGTGCTGGGGGGGTGGTGAGTGTTAAGCAACACAAGTTTGTGGTCTGGAGATGGGAACTAGAGCCTTGCTTTCTTATTCTGACCCTGACTTGCGACCCCTTTGCATGTGCTAGCTGATCAGCTTTTGGTTTCTTCACCTGAAATTTCTCCCCATCTGTAAAAGGGCAGCTCAAGCCACAGAGCTTGCTTTCCGTGTAAACACCATGAGAGTGCTCTGTCTGCTGAAAAACTAAGGTAAGCCTTAATGGGTATAGCTATGTTAAAGCTTTGGTAATTTAAGTATCTGCTGTTAGGGCTTTTAGTTATGATGGTATGGAAGTATATAAACAGAAAACAATTATGCTTTTGAGAAGCTGTTTTGAAGTCGTTGGCTTCTGCAATGCATGCATAATCCTCAACACAAGGGAGAACAAATGCTTTTTAATAAAAGCGTTTTGTCTTACAGTATGTTAAAAAGTTAGCTTAAGCTATTTGTAAACTCAGAGGCTTTTAAAAATAGACTGAGATGCATAATCACAGAAGTCCAGAAGCTAAGTATTGGGAAGTGACATGGAGGTGACAACCGTTGCAATCTGTAAAACCAGAGTATGAATTCTTAACACTGTAGTGTAGATGTGGAGGAAAAGGCAGGTTACTTCCACATAATCCGGCCGTGGAGGGCTCTGTACCGGTGCACAGGAGGCACCCACCCGCCCAACGGGCTCCGCAGGCCGGGGGTCTCCACACGGGGGGTTCTGGGGGGTTCGGCGGGCAGAGTGTGTGCCGTGGTCACGAAACTTCTTGTTTTTATAAGTTGACTTTTATCGGTCAGTAAAAAGTTATGTGTATTCATTTAGTACACGTGACGTCAAATGTTGTGCTTTGTAATTAATGCAGACAGCACGTGGGAACAGGCGGGGCTTCGTCTTCCCTTGTGGAAGGTGCCGGGTGTCCAAAGAACAGGGTTTGAAAGTTGGGAAGCGAGCAATCCTGCACGTCTGTGTTGGAAACATGGAAAGTGTCGAACCTTGAAGAAGAACAGCGTGGAGAGCCCCAAGATAAGAGAGGGCTGTGGATTTCTGCTCTACGGTTTTATGGTTACTGACTTAGATACTTGCAGGAATTTGGAACAAAACTCAAATAAGAATGTGTCCTCAACTAACTTTAGGTAATTATAATACTAAAAATCAGCCCCCGTTGTGAATAGTGAGCGTGCTAATCAAAACCCCTCCCAAAATGCATAAAACATTGAACTTGCACAATCTGAGATGCATATGTGTAATGTAGGCTGATACAGAAATTGCGTTTTACCAATCAGCGATGACTTACAGTTATAAATGTTGAATATTTACTGATATGGGTGTGCTGGCTGGTGTTAAATGCCTGGCACTCGATTCTGCAGAATTGAATTAAAGACAAATATCTCGACTCAGGGTGTTGATAGGCGTTTTGCACACTGGATGGAGAACCCCGATTTAGGGACAACGGTACCTTTTGGACCCTGTAAGTAGAGATGATTTGTTCAATGACAGAGTACAGGTGGCATTCATCTTTCCTGAGGTGTCTGAACACGCTGTGTGTATTCAGTTCAAATTATAAGAGCATATACAGCAAATAAAGCTTATCTGGTAAAACACAAGACAATCATTATGCAATGCAAAATTCTTGATGGTTCCTCATATACAGAGCAGTATCAATGTTGAGAGGTTTAAAAAGTTAAGCTTTAAAATTCAATAGTGTGAGACAATGTTGGCAGTTGAAGATAAACAAGTAGTTTAGACACACATTTTAAAGGTACAGAGATCTTTTCTAAACCTAGCAGATGGCCAAACTGGAAATTAATGGTTGAATATTCCAGTCAGAATTTGGAAAGTTTCCCAAAGAGTCTGGACTCTAAAACTTGTTGGAAGGGAAACTCAAATTCTCCGGACAACTGGAAAACAACTCAAAACAGACTTCTCAGCCAGAATTGCTTCACTGACTCTTAAACAAACTGCGAGTGTTGTGGAAACAACCGCCTAAATCCAGGTTTCAGAGGATTTGGGGGATATTATTAGAGCTAAATTGTTCACTTTTATAGCTGAGCTGGACCAAATCCTTAAATAATGTGCTTGAGAGCACTTAACTGCTGGGAGTCTTACTCATCAGGTGAAATACCAACCCGAATATTGCAGATCCTTTTCCCAAGAGGTCACTGAGCTCCACCTGATCTCTAGTTTGGGATTATGTTTTCTGGATAGGAAGCTCTTCTAGTTTTAGCTGAAGAACCTTCTTCTGTTCAGCCTTAGAATATTTAAGACACTCACTATAATTTATTCCAGCAGTAGCTACAATTATGGTATGCTGTGTACACAATTTTACAGCTCAGCCTTATTCCATATAATTTTGAACTTGAGAAGCTCCAATCAGGATTGTAATTTTCTGGGCTCTGTCTATAGACAGATACACATGATGAGTGGCACTTTGAAACTCTGCTGCTTTTCCCTTTCTTATGAGCTACAGAGAATCCAATCATGCATGAATCCAGGCATCAGAGGAAAATATAATCATTACAGCATTTATGTCCTAGAGGTTTATTACTAGATTACTTACTGAATTAAGATATTTTCTTTAGGCGTGCAACTGTCTATAGGCTCCAGTAATTTTCTTACCTAGAAGTGATCTTTCTCTGTGCTTTATGAGGCATTAGTTGTTTGCTTGGAGTTTTTAATTCATTCAGGTCCAGCTTTCCCGAGAAGTGAGAACGGAGTACCCAACTTGAAGTTGTGAATGGATTGCCTTTGTGCATGAAGCCAGAGCTGAGAACACAGTGGCTTTTGCTTGGCTGCTTACCTGCTTGGAGAACTGGAATCGTGGAAAGATGATTGAGGACTTTTACTGCCCAAGCATCTTCTTTGCCTCTTGTAGGTATGCTCACTATGTCATGGACTTTATTCTCTTCTGTGATCAGAACTAGGTTTGACCATTCAGTTACAGGAGCATCTGCTGACGTGAAGCAGGCTTTAATGCTACAAGCGCAGCACAAAATCATACCTAAAACTTCACATGGAGTACGTTAAGTGGTTCGCAAATGCAGCAGCAAGGAGCAGCTGTCAGCACTTTAGGCTTCCAACTGACTATTGCGAGCCCATAACCAAACATAATTCACCACACTGACATTCTGCCTCTCCTGGTTTGAAAGCCACTGACCTAAACAAACCAAATTTTGGACCCACAATTAGCGGCAGATCCTGGAGTAGAACCAGCTGCCCTGCCTCAACCGTGCTCTGTAGAGTGGGAAGGGAGCCGAGATCAGGTGTCTGCATGTGGCTGGGGCAAACCGGAGCCCTTTGTCCTTCACTGCTATGCTGGCTTGGTGTTAAGTAGACAAAACTTGGTCAGAGAAGCCTGAGGTGATGCCACACTGCCTGCTCCCCTGGGGAGCAGCTGGGGCCACCTGCAGCGAGTGCCCCAGCACCGTCCCCCCGTGGTGGCTCTGCCCTGCCAGGCGCTCAGCACGGTCCCCGTGATACTCGCTGGTGATGCTCATAGTCCTGCTGCCACCCGTGTGGGAACCGTGTCGCTCCATAGAGCGGTTAGACGTTTTAGGGCTGTTTGAATCATCTTCAGAGCTTATCGGATCTGGCAGAACAGTGCGGTACATCTATTATGGAAGCTGATAAGACCTTGTCTGTCTTTTTAATGAAAGTCTACATGTACCAGATAATCATGCTGAATAGTGCTCGTTGGAAAACCTCCTAAATGTAATTTATCAAGTAGTTTTCTAGCCACTGCAGGAAAGTAGAATGAAGAATGAAATCACAGAATGGTTTGAGTCAGAAGGCAACTTTAAAGATCATCTACGCCAGCCCCCTTGCCGTGGGCAGGGACATCTCTTGCTATGTCAGGTTGGTCAAAGCTCCCTCGACCTGACTACGAATGCTGTCAATGATGGGGGATCCGGGCATCTGTTAAGACACTGGTCCGGATCCAGCTCTGATGGATGGCTTTGTGTGGCTTAAGAAGCAATCAAGGCAGCTGCTAATAAAAAGCAATTTGGTCTTAATATTTAAATTTGAAGCTAGGGACAAGAAAATCCAATCTGGGGATTTTTGTTTTATGCCTGTGAACTCTTGATACAATATGAAAAAAACTATTCACAGCAGATGTTTACGTCGGTCTTTTGTACATGCTGTTGGATAAAGTCAAGTATTTCAGGATGTAGTGTGCGTTCCCAAAGCACAGGCACTGCGACCATAAGGCAGGCTAAGGGAACTGAAAATCACTTCAAACCTTTCCCTGGGGAAAGACTCGGGATGACACAGAGAAGAAAAACAGCTATCTCTGTTCACAGGCTTTAATTATGGTCCTGTGAATTCATTTAACAAGAGGTTTTGATATCTATAGCCAGATTTATACTTCAGTTCGATTTTTTTTTTTAATATAATAATGGATGTTTATTTCTCTCATCCATTACATGTCATCCTTGAAGCTGTACGAATTTATGGAAAACACAAAGTGAAGTTGATGTACTTTCTTTGTAAAAGTAGAAGTTTTTGGCACATGTGGGTGTCTTGAGCACACAACACGCAATGCTGTTGAGCTACTGAAAATGTAAATCTTTCAGTATTTAATTTCAGTAGTGACTGTGTTCCCACGTGGGTGGGGAAGAATTTTCCAGTTTCATTCCTTGGAGTGCCTGGTACTCGGAGATTTCCTCTTCTGTACAGAAGATGGCACTGGAAATACAGGAATGAAAGCGTAATCCTCTGCTTTTACAGAACAGGCTTGCATTTGAGTAACATCGTGTCGGAGGGTTATTCTCACCTTCGAAAAAACGAGCGTTCCCTCTTTCTCAGTTATTATGGGTCCCGCTCAGCCTCTCGCAGAGGGTTATTTCACAAGGTGACTTGTGCTGACGTGGGAGAGAATTCTTGAGCTGTACCGCAGGTGCTCCGGTCCCGTCCCAAGCACCAGCATAGTTGGCTAGTTCTGTGAAGTGTAGGGTTGTTTTTTTCCAGCCTGTACCCACAGAGCTTTTGAACAAACTTCAAAGGCTAATGGAGGTGATCACAGAACATACGAAAAATATGTCTGAGCTCCACAGATGAATTAGCATCTAATGTAAATTGTCATAGCCCCAGAAGTTCGGGACAAGCCACGTGCAGAAGTGACTGCAGTTCATCAGGACCTGCTGATGTGTTTGCCTAAGCAACATTTAAGTGGTAGTTTGATGTCTCTCTTGCCATGCATCACCTGTCTAATTTAAACAGTGCTTTTCGTATGCATTATACTTTCTAGGTATGAGACAGGGCTCCTTCTGCAGAAAACTCCTACAAAATTGGAAATGACAGTACAATGAGTAGTTTAAGCAACGCAAAGGACAGAGATAAATAATAGCTTTCTTGTTATTATATTGCTGCATAACAAGAGCACACTGGCAACTATACTTAGCTGTAGAATTTTTCAGCTTTAATAATTGAAATGAGTTTTCCGCTACTGTAACACTGCATTGTTACAGGTACTAAGGAGGGTGGTTTTTAGATGAGTTGTTATGGAGTTTGGTGCTATATGCAGAGAAAGCAGTCGTTATGCCATTTACATTACTTTATTAGTTTAACGAGTTTGGCTCTGTTCCTAGAAATGGTGTTGCCATTTTTGCTGTCTCTGCTGCTTCAGCATGCCATTAGGACGGGGATGTATGGAGCGGTGTGACATCAGGCAGCAGAGTGGGTTTGGAAATTGCAGGCTTGTGGACGTGCCGCAGTACTTTCTGCTTGTGTCATTAGCCTAAGGGCAAATGCCCTTTACTTTAAAATGGAATCAGGTCTCTACTGCTTATGGCATGGCCAGCCCTCAGCAGATAGCATCTTATCTAGATTTCCAGGGAAGAGCCTGTTGCTGCCTGTTGGTTTAGAAACATCGCTTTCGGCTGTTTCTTCCAGCTGAATAACTGTAAAGGTTTTTCTGCAGCTGCTTCATTTCCTGCACTAGTTCTGACCAAACCCGAGGTTTTCTAGGAAACCTCCTGCTGCTTCCCTGCTGTCGCCATGGAGAGGATGCTCTCGATGCGTGTTCCTCCTCTCTTCTCTTGCAGAAGGGAAAAGTGAAGGAGTAATTCCTGCTCTCCTGCCCGCAGCTGGAGACAAGCCATAGTGTTTGCAAAAGCACTTTAGTCACTTGACCTGTATTATCAGGAGTGCCTTAAATGGCACTGCTGTAGTTCATCCCTTAGCATGCACTGTCTTAAAACAATGTATTCAGAGCTACTTTTAAGAGCTTTAGAGTTTATTTTGGAAGGCAGGAGAAGCTGTTTGTTCAGATGCCTTCTTTCTAACCTCAATTTGCTACTTGAGTGCTTGAGGATGAGAGACAGCAAAGAAGAGGAGCTATAAAAAGGGGAGGAATGAGGAAGGGAAATAAAAAACACTTGCCAAAATTCTCTGAAACTTGTACCCTTCATCTGAAGTTTTTTGGTGTTTGGCAGTGCTTTGCCTGTGTGCGTGCTTATTGCTGTACGAGGTGGGGTGGCCGCTGTAACTCTTGGCAAATAGCAAGGGTTGTCTGACTTAAGTCTGTAGCCCGTTGGTGCAAGCAGCTTTTCTTTTTGGGTTGCCTGCCAACAACCCAGAAAGCCTATCTGGAATACTGAAAGAAAAACGGATGTTTTGCTGTGCTGGTTGTGGAGGAGGGGGTCTGTAAGCTGCAGCTCACGCAGTCTGCCTGGGAAGGTGCCTATGCCGGGCAAAAAGCAAACGGGAGCAGATCTGCTACCGTGACCGGTGGGGACCATCGGCCCCCAGGTGCGCGTGGTGCCTTGGGTGCTGGGCTGTGGATCCTTAAAGGCCTGGAGCAGTTGTTCTGAGAAGCTGATCTGCTTGGAACAGAGGGCAGAGATTTTTATTCCTGCATTAATCTGAATTTAAGTGTTTTGCGGGGAGCGGAGGACATTTGTGGAAAGACTGGCTTGAGTGAAAAGTTCCCAGTGGCAAAGGATTTGCCTGGCCTGTTCAGCACCATCCTTTACACGGGCGGTTGGCAAGTGCCGTCTTCTTTCCAGCTCCTCTTGGTGCTGACAAGGAGGGAGCTGCTGTTTGCTGAGCTGGGTTGGCTGGGTTTGAGTTAAGGGAGTACTGGGTGCGTTGGTGTCCCTGGCTGTGTGCCCAGGAGCTATCTCCTCCCCACTCTGTAGGTCCTTCAGGACCAAGGTTCGTTTCATAACTGCCTGCCCAGTTCACGTGCAGGACCTGAATCCAGCTTGCCACAAGCCAGGACGAACGGCTCTTTCAAGCTGATCTAAACTATGCGGACAGTAGGAGTGATGCAGAGGGGATAAAGATGATGTGCTTCATTTGAAAGCGGACACGGACCCTGGTGTCTCTGCGATGCGCAGGCACGGGCTGGATCAGGCCGTCCGCGCGGGAGCCACAGAGCGGCAGCACCGTCTCGGCGGCGGAGCGCTTGCTTTACTGGCCACCTGCCATCGCTCGCGTACTCGAAAAATAAAATCCAAGCACACCGCTGAACGTAGGTTCTGAAGATAACACAAAAATAAATCATTTTAGTTGTAGGAGCTTAGAGCTCACGTGCTTGGCTGAAATGGGAAAATCTTTCTTTCTTTGCAACATTGCAAGAAACCTCAAAAATTAAGAGCGACTTCTCAGAAACAGAACAGTAGCTACTAGGAGGAGTTCAGCACCAGTGGCGTACAGCGAACTGAAAAAGGCAGGTTTGTTTTCATAGCGTTACTGAAGTTTCCTTTACAACTTTACTAAATGCCAGAATTTCAAAGAATTTTTGTCCTAATCGGAAGAAACTAATTAGGCTTGCTTGAAATTCTTCCAACTTTACCTCACTCTCCATGTTACAGATAGAGATGCTGCACGGCTGCAATGCTGGCCCTGCCAAGCGCTGCTGGAGGGGTGCAGGTGTCCCCGCTGCCCACGGGGGTCCCTGCCGCGGTGCTCAGCAGGAGGCCCCTGCACCTCCACCCAGCTCCTTCCAGGGGAGACCTGGAGCCTGCACTTAACCCAGGAGGTCTAAGGAGACCTCTCTGATTGTGCCCTGGAGGGGTTCGCTCCCAGCAGAGACATTGCATGGGCTACTGGAGGCAGCACCATCCTAAACTACCCTATGGTGCTGGTGGGGGGTTGGTTTTTTTTTTTTTGAAACATCCTTTCAAAACCTTCTCCCCTTGCATTTATCTTCATTGTGTGCCAATTAACTGAGCAGATGCCTTTGCAGTTTTGTCAAGTCTTTTTTCCCCCCATAGTCTGGGAGAAGATTGGTGACAGATTCAGATGAACTTTGTTTTTTCTGAAGAGTTTGATTTAGAGGTTAATCCCATAAGCAGCTCAGCAAAAAGGAAGGGTGATGTAGTTGCATTATAAGAATGGATTTAGGGAACATATTTCCTGCAAAAACTAGGTATTTTTTGTAGTTAAGATTCTCACAGCTTCATAATTTTCCACTTAAGAGCCATGCTTTGTCAGTAGTGAGAGCGTCCTGCCTGCATCCAGATGCCCTGTACACATCTGTAGTGCGTGTTGAAGACAAAAGGACCTTTTGGGGAGTTTTCTTCTCCCACTTCAGCAACCAGTGCCTGACTTATTATTAGTGAGAACTGAGATTCTGGAGAACAAGATAATACTGTGGTGTAGCCGAGGAGCTGGGCTGCCTGCTGCTCACGTTGGTAGTTGTACCTGCAGCCCTGCTAAGGATGCCTTGGTCCCCGTGGGGCGCAGAGAAGCAGCCGAAGGGACAATCGCTGTGTCTGCCAGCAGCGCTCACTGTCCCCTTCTGCTCCCTTCTGTTGATGGAGGTTGCCTGCTCTTTGTAAAGGACTTGACATGTGCGCTGTCTGGGTTAGGTGTCCAGGCTAGAATACAACATGGGTTGTTAAACGTCCGGGTTTCCCGACTTCTGCTTTCAAGGGTGACTACCTATGGCGATATTTAGAAGAACCAAACGCAGGACTGCTCCATGCCAGGTGGAACTGACCATTGCGTTTGCCACTGAGATACAGAGAGAAGATTGCTGAATAATTGTGTACTTCCAATAATGATAAACACAGGTTTGGCTAAGGCTCAGGAGCTGACTAAACATCTGGCAGTTCCCATTGTCTTGCCGCCAGTGCCACGGTCTTTAATTTCCATGATGTTTCTGGCTGTATTTCATGTGTCCAATAGGAGAGGAGAGTTTGGAAAGGAAAACTGATGGGTCTGTCTTTCTGTGCACGCGTGGCACTGAGACCTGTGAGACAAATTGCGTAGCTCTGTAACATGCTGGGCAGCATGATAAATTGTACTGCTACATTTTGCTCTGCCCACTAATCCATCTCCCCTTTGATTCTTCCCCACATCACACTCCCCCCACTCAGTTTCCATCAACCTCTTTCTGGGAAGGACCCCCACACCTCCTGAGTTGCTACAGAAATTTCTTCCTTTAACCTCCTGATGCCAATTCCCCTCTGTTACCTGAAGTCAGAAGTCGGCTGTGATTTGGAGTATAGAAATGGCCACTTTGGGACACTCCAATCATGCCTCTAATTGTCTCTTTTCCCTCACAGGGATAGTATTGCTTTCCTTCTTTGCTCTACTGCACTTTCTGGAAATTAGGCGGAGAAGTAGAGATTGGGCTGTATTTGGTGTGCTCTGTTCTCCCTCTGTTTGCTTTGCCTGAGGTCTTCCTGGTGGATTTTTTATTAAACAAATTAAATATGTTGGGAATAAACCACAATTGTTCATAATTACTGTGTAAACGCTCAGTTGTGTACCACTGACACCCGTGGTACACTGGTATAACGGACATCAATAAACACAGTATTGTGTCTAAAAAGAGTGTTGTTCTGGGGGTGGTTCTGTTTCTGAAGAAATGACCACGTTTACTGACAAGCAGAATTAATCTGTTGGGTTTTGTTTGCATGGATATTGCAGGAGTAAAATCCAGCTTGTTTTCCATTTCTGCACCATGAGAAGCGTATTGATTTTTCTTCACTTCTGATTGTTCACATTACTGGATTGCTTTTAAATAGTTGACAGAGAGATCATTCATTTTCCTGCCCTGACATATTTTACAGCGCCATTCTTGTTTTATTTGTGTGTGTGGGTTTCCACAGTTATACATCATATTGATCACATTTTGCGAACTGCAGTCCATGTAGGAGTGGAGAAACTGTTCCTCTGTGGGATTTTTGCTCCCTCCCTCCCTTCTCCCCAGCAGCTTCAGCATCTGCGTTTTGGGTTCCAGACTTGGAAGTTGGAGGCGAGGTTCAAAAAAACCTCTGAGCCGAAGATCAGAAAATGCCAAAGAGATAGAATGACCATGGACGAATCTATAGAGTTGCAAGTGTTGTTTGTTAGTGACAGAAATATTAAGACTGGTCATTTGTGTTTTGTCATGGTAGGAGTGTTGAATAAGGGATGATGTACTCTCCAGGGAAGTGTGAAGCACTCTTTCAACCCAATGGACACAATAAATGAGGAAACCTCTGGGCATCTTTTCAGTGCAGAATCCACCAGGCTTTGAAAGGCTGTCCTAGCCCAAGCATACACCAACATCTGTTTAAGGTATGTGCCTTAAGATGCCGTATCTTGCTCAAAACAGACTTGTCTGTGACCACAGAAGCAAGCCATTTAAGGATTGCAGTGAAGGAGCAGATACCTAGTCTTATTTTTGTTTGGAGATGAGCGTTAGAAAAAAACCTGGTTGATTTGGCAAAGGATGTATTTAGCTTAAGTGGCAGTGCTAGTTTGAACATACTTGCCTATTGCACAGATACGTTATTTCATTTCTACAGTTTACCCCTAGGGAGTGGAAAACTATAATTTTTTGTGTTTCCAGATAGGAGTATAAAACCCAGGCCTCCTAAAATACGCAAGCTTGTCCTGCATGGAATTTATGTCTGTC
>NW_009627566.1:13400-21500 GCF_000690535.1 Cariama cristata | reverse complement strand
CCGTGCATATTGCACAAAGCTTTTGCCCAGAAAGGTTAGAAACATCTTGTCTGTTCAGCAAGACCATGACTGAGCTAGAAATAGTTCAGATGCCTGGGGCAGGAGGTGGTAGGGGAATAGCTCAACCACTGAGTTAATTCAGAGCAGAATAAAAACTTTTCTTTTGTTATATTGTCTTATTCTTTTCTTGGGTTTTTTCTAGCCACTTATTTTATCTACCTTTTGCTTTAAGTGTAGAACAGCAAACTTTGTGGAAAAGGATATTTATTTCTCATAGCTCTTTACACTGGAAAAATAATGGGGCCTTTTAGTGCTCATATTAAATGTTATTAATATTGATTAAAGTATCATTACTACTATCAATCAGCACTATATATAATGGTAAGAATATACTGTGTGTGAGCAGTGCCTTTCTCGCTGCTGCTCCACGTCAGGAAAACCTGCGTGACCGGGAGCATCGGGTCTGCCTCGCAGGCTCTGCTGGGGCGGCTGCTGCCCTGCCCGCGCCCCGCGGGGCTGGGTTCGCTTCTGCACTCGGGGCTGCACCAGTTACCTGCAGACTTCAGCACAGGTGACCTGGAAAATCAACATCAGCATTTCGTCCGTCTGATTTATGCCTTAGGCATAGCTGTAGGCTAAAAGATATTTTTAAATGGGATTTAAATGTGAATTTCTTAGCTTCCAGGGCATTTACAATGGGTGTGAAAGGCAGAACAAAACTCACCGGAGAGCTTGTTTTGAATTTGGAATGAGGAGTGTGCTAATGAAGGCTCACAAAACTGCACTGGAAGGGTCTGCTACTTGGGCATTTGTAGACATTTATGAATTAAAATATTTTTTTTCTGGGGGCTAGTAACGTGTCTTCCCCAGAGAAAAGAGACAGCAGTTTGGAGACTATATTCCTCCACTCTGTCTTTATCAGGTCTCCTCTTGTCAATCTAAATGAAGTATCTAGACCTGTCTCATAACACATCTTCACTGAGAGGAATACGGATTGAATTTATGAACGGTCCCACACGCTCCACATGCTTGTTGCTTTGTTTCTAGGGCATTTGCCAGTGGACAGATTCAATTTAGTTCAACAACACTACACTAGAAAGCGCTTTAATAAAATTAACGGCTGATGCAGCATTCCTCAAGAAGGAAGAGCCTGTGACTGTACCATGTTTCATCCTGTCGGTACTTGCCTGATGCCTGCTGCCCACCTTCCTTCAGGGGACCTGAACTGCCCAGGACCCAGGGCCGTGGAAATGCAACTGCCCCAGCAGCACCCGATGCGCCATGCGGGTGCTCTGCTCCCCAGGCACAGCTGCACCCAGAGGGGCCCCCTTTAATTTCACCTGCAGTTAGGCACTTGCATTTGTCTGAGCCTGAGTATGCCTCAAGCAGTCAGGCCAGCATTACCATAGGACACAGCAGCAGTAATTGCGCTGTGCTGGAGCCCATCACCAAGGGGTGAGATAAACCTTTGAATGCTCTTCAGCCCGCGTCCAGGGGCCTGTCTCTAGAAATTCAGCTGTGTTTTGGTCACAAGGTGTTGGATTTGAGGAAGCTCTCTCTGATAGAGGAGTACAGCAGGGTAGCGGTGAAGTAATGACTTCTGAGGCTATGTCTTGGCTCTCAAATGCGATGATGGTTTTACGTTTCGGGTGCAATGCCACCAGCAGCTCGAGGTACAGGCTCCGCATGAAGGAGGAGCGTTGCCTTACTTTGAGGGGATGTGATGGACGCGAGGATGATCTGACTGGTACAGAAAGCAGCGGAGAAGTTGGGGTAGCTATTATGCATAGGGGTGCGAGACAAGGCGTAAAGGTTTTTGGGAGGTGGGGGCTGAGACCGCTATCCAGCAGAGAAGGCAAGTGTGCCGTCAGCCTCGTGAGAGCCGTCTGCCGTGGGGTTGTTCAGAGCTCGAGAGTGCTCAGCCCTTAGGAACTGCCTTCCCCGGTGTCTCATCCTGTCTCTCTGTGCATGTTTCTGTTAAAAAGGATGCACAAATGGGTGAAGAGAGACGTCGTCTCTCTGTGGAGGACTGGCCCACCCTCAGGAGACAGTAAGTGCTCAAAGGGAGGTGAGAAGGAGCCGTACCCCGAGGTTTCCTCCTGCCGGGGACACGTTGGAGAGCAGCCCTGTTCTCAGCTCTACCACCGAGAGGCTGGATCCGAGGCCGAGCAAGTCATCTTGTCTCTTCGCATCCTTTCCGCCCTGAGCCATGTCAGCTCTTTAGGCTGAAAGCCCTTTGGGAGCAGGAGCTGTCTCTCCCGGTTTGCCTATGCAGTGCCTAAAGCAATGGGGTCCCCATTTCAGTGAGACCTCTGGGCAACAGGACAACAGTGCTAATCATGAGAATTAATAATTCATTTATCACTTTACTCTCAGTGAATAATCTCCTATAATCATGTACAATTTGCTGCTTCAGTGAATACTCTGATAGTAAACAGGGCTGGTAGAATAAAGTCACGGGAGTGAAAACCCCATGTAAAAGGAGTGAGAAAATGGTTGGGACTAATTAAAAAAATTCCAAGGAATGTCTGTGCATAATCATTTGCAGTATTTGCCCAGTTCTAGTAATGGCCTGGGTAAAGGAAACGCATGGGAAAGCAGATAAAAAGAAAAGAGTTGCCTAATGTCTTACACAGCTCTTGTTAGAGAGCCAGATATCCAGCTGTATGATCCCAACAAGGAGACCGTGTCCTGCGGTCACAGGCGCACAGACTGGATGATCTAGGAGGGCCTTTTTCCTTCTTTAACCTCATAGCACTAAGGTTGCCACTGAAGCAATTAGGTGGGAATTAAATATTCACAAGGTCCAAATGATTGGGGCATCCAGACTGCAGTTCACAATCAAGCCTGCAGTAGAAATGCAGAGAAAATTACCTTTTCACATGGTATTGCATTCACCACAACTAAGGGTGAGTTTGCCTATAGCCACCCATAATAACCAAACAACATTTGCTGTCCCTCGCCTTTCCTTTCCCCATGAGTACTAGATTGTTGGATTCGTAGGGCTGTGCCGATTCACACCTAGAAGACCCGGCACTTATTTTCATTTGTGTTTATTGCAAAGCTGTTTGTGAAAAAGGCAGGTATCGGCAGCAAGGATCTGTGTCGGGCTGCAGCGTGGTTATTGGAAACTGCTGAAACCCTGACTCTGTTACCAAATGGAAATCTCTTTCAGAAGCAGCAGATTCTACTTGAATTATATTGTTTCATTTGTAGCACGGTGTTTACAGTGCCTGCTCACATTATCCCTCACTGATGTATAGTGATGATGCATAAGTTAGATTTCACAGCGCTGAGAAAATTAACGCTTCAGAAGAATTTATCTCCCCCATTATTGATGTTCTGTCGGTAGCAGCGCACTAATATTCTCTCCAGAGAAACTAATGGCACTGACAAAAATCACTGAACTTCTGTTCTCGTCTAAATATCGAGATAAAAGATGGCATTTCTGTATGTGAGAAGCATTATTTGATGATAGCAAACTGTTATCTGTTTTCCTCTTTGTGAGTTACAGGATATTTGTTAGGTTTTTCTTTTTTCTGGCCAGCTTTCTGAAACATGATTTGGCAGATGTTATTTGCTCATGCTTTGCCGTCTCACATCTTTTTCCACAGAAGTATTAAAGCATTTAACTTTCATTTAGGCCACCAATTCCCATTACTTTCAACTAGAAATAACATTCTGGATACCTGGGCGGATCTGAGTCTCTGTGCTGATCTTTCCACCACTTTGGTTACGGCACAGCCCTGGCAGACAGCATCGCTCCTCGACCATCCCTTAGCACTGAGAATGCTAAAACCATGAGCCTCTGATCTTGAACGTGCTTTGCAGATCCTCCCAAGCAAATACGTTTGGAGAGAATACGCACAGTCGAAAGGTGGATGCAGCCTTTATCCAGAAATGGGTTTGGACTTGAGGTGAGACTTAATTTTATGTAAAATGTGATCATAGAGGCTTAGATTTTCAGGGCATATGAAGAGTAAATAACCTAATTCTGTCAGATACTTTAAGCTTCCTTGAACCTGACATGCACAAATCATGATTTTTAGGAACATCCAGACTGTGACCCGGAGTTTATAATCACAGGCTTGGGTGTGTTTGCATCTGTCTTCTTCCATTGCACAGTGAGCAAAAAGTCACATTTCGGGGTAAAGTCTTTTTGGAGTTTGTTTTCTCGTTGCCTTTTCCCTATTAGCAGTGTCCCCTTTCTTCCTGTGAAGGTTGTAGAAGCTCCCTGCGAACACGGTTGTGAGATGGTTTGCAGCCTCTGAGGAGTGAGCATAGATAATTTTCTCCACATAGTGCAAATGAACTAGACTTTTGCAAAACAGATGCTGTGCTAAGTGGAAAAGCGGATGGTTCTCTCTGCAGATGAACACCCTGCTGCTGGTTAGACCTGGGGTTGCCTAGCAAGGTCCGTGGCCAAAGAAATCGTGTCGGTCTTCCTCAGCTGTGTTACCAGAGGGTGGAGGGCAATTTTTGGATAAGAAGAGTAATTTGATTTCTGCCCATAGTGGTGGACTTCTCAAGCATATTAATTAGAACAAGTGATGGAGACAGCCTCTTCCAAATAGACCATTATTAACTGAAATGTCAACAGTAATAAACTTCACAGGGGGCATCTGGCAGCTGCTGGATTAGACTAATGGTTTACCATCGACAGCCCTGAGCTGGAGCTGATCAGGAGGCTGATCCTCTGAGGAAGGTGATTTCCATCCCTCCCTCCCTCCCTCCTCAATGCAGCTTCTGAACAGGCTGTTTCGAGTGGGGCATCGTCCCGGTGTTCGTTTCTGCAGTGGCTCAAGTCATGCCAAACGCTGCATTGTGTGAATGCCATTCAGCTGCTCTTTGATTTCATTGGTAACCAGATCTATTAAATGAATCCCTCCAAATGAATATTCAGCCTTACATACTTGTAAGTTTGTGAATAAAACCCTGTTGGTGGAACGGACTGCTAGAGCTTTTCTGTGCACACAAAGCATGTGCATTTCTAGATAGAAAAATGAGAGTATAACATTTTAAAGCTGTAAGGAATTAAAATATTTAATGTTTTGGACAGCTGATTTGCGCGTAAAAATCCAGGCAGGGATTTACTCATTTTCTCATTAAGCCACCTGAAACAAATCACAATGACTGTGCAAGATGCTTTCATTGAAGGACACGGATGTTTGCCAGTACTAATCAAAACAGTGTGAGCTTGGGAATACTGCTGGTCGCAGACTTGGCCGAGCAACAGGGGAGCCAGCCAGAGCCAGCGCGTTTGCTGGATCTGCTCTGCCTCGGAGCTGGTGGAGGCGCAGAGTGCAGGGCTGTGGCAGCAGAGCATCTCCCGACCCGGGGATCAAAACCTTCCTCTGCAATGCCGCCAGCACCAGCCTCGCCCAGGCGCTTGGGTTGTGGCAAGAGCCGTGGTGGCTGGTTGGTTGGTGGTGGCCGTTCATCGGCGCTTAGGAACTTTCTTCTCTCTTGTGCTGGCGTCAGCTGATGCTCTGAGATTCACCATGCCTGGTCCAAACCTCCCCAGTCCTAGCAGCTCCGCAAGCCTGTAGAGCCCATTGCTACCCACTGCTAAGTAAACATTAAACCTCCATCTCATAGGCATGTCAGGAGACTTAATTAATGCTTCTGAAGTACTTTGGAACCCTTGGATGACAAGCAGGTTAAAATATTGCGAGTCCCTGGGGAGCTTTCCCCTTCAGCAAGAGATTTGGGTTTTTATTTAGTGAGCAGTGCTGTCTGAGCACTGTCCTGACAGTGATTATTTCTGAGGCAAAGCAGCAACATATTCACAAGGCACTGCTGAATTTTCAGTGGACTATGGTTTATCGTTGAAATACAGCAACGGAGCAAACAATCCCTGTTGCACCACTGCAGCGAGCCTGACCTGAGACTCTGCCTCCAGAAATTGCTCTACAACTTAGTGCAAAAAAGGCACACACAGAAATCACTATGCGATGCGAACAGGTTCAAGAGGTCCTACCTTTTTTTCCTCAGGCAAAAACATATGGAGCCGGCTAATTCAGCTTTTCTGTAGGAATGTGTCTTACTTGCCTTGCTCTGCATCTTGAAGTTGGGCAACGATCTCTTCTGATACCTCAGGGGGAGGTCTGGGGCAGTTCAGCAATGCTAATAAACAATGTTATGATAATGCAGATTATGTTAATGTACCAGGTTTTCTACCATTTCTTGTGCTACCCATGGGAGCAAGTATTTTCTGGTGTGTGAGCAGGCTGCAGAATTGAACCTGCTTCCTTTTTAAAAAATGCTTTATAAGAACAGAAATGTATTCAGAGGTTCACTCGTCTGATACCCTAACTAGTGACTGTGAACACAGCACACACCGTGCAGGAGCCAAATAACCCTCCAGGAATTCTTCCTATTAAAATAATTGCTAGGGCAGAGGAACACTGCAAACAGCTGTGGTTCATCCCATAAACATATTCTCCCTCCTTTTGGAGCCTCAGCTTCTCACTTATGCCAGAGCCTGTCAGCTGCAGGAATAGTGAAACATATTTCCTTTGCAGAAATGAAACGATTGCTGTTGAATAAATATGTTGTGCGTAGACCTGAACTATCCAGTGAGTATTGCATATGCAAAAAGGAAAAAAGTGACAGTGTTTTACACTGAAATGAGCTGAAGCGACAGTTCATCTGCCTAACATGATGGCATTGGAACTGCCTTGTGTTAGCAGCCTAGCAACGCTGAGTTTAATGAAAAAAAATCCCCTGAAATCAGTTCAGCTCTGAACGGCATCATCTTGCCATTACAGTGCACTTGCCCTGACTGGGAAGCAGGCTATAAAACGTCACGGGGGATGAGCTGATAGAGAGATTCCCCTACAAACCGAGTGTCTTCCTCCTGTTGATGGCTGGGTGTGCTGGTGGGTCGGGGTATCCAGCCCCCCGACGCCTTGCCCTGCACTGCTCCTCTGCAGAGCTGGGAGCTCTGGCACAGAGCGGGGACCGAGAGCCTCTTCTTGGGACTCTCGCGCTGACTGCAATGGAGGATGTCTGGGCAGATTTATTTATTCTTAGTATGTCTTTCTCCCAGAAATGGCCCCAAAATGAAAGCCTTGCTGGTTATCTCAGGATATATGACTCCGATCCCTAGTCCATCCACTTCTGTTGGTAAGCTCCCAGTTCATTTCAGAGGGCTGAAGCTTCCTGACTGCTCCATCAGGCCACCGGTGAGGGTCCTCTCTTCTCCCTCTTTGTTCTGGCCAAGCTTTGTGGCCATCAGGCTGCGTCTCGCAGCTGCTCTGTCAGCTTGGTTTGAAATCGGCCGGATGAGCACCTCTTGCGAGGTGGCGTGGGGACGGCGGGTGCCCTGGTACCGGCCGTTGCAGTGACAGATGGCACCGAGTGGGATGCACGGCTCTCCTGTTTGGTGGAGGCTTCATTATTGCGAGGAAAAGCTATTTCCTGGGTTTTGTTTTACAGTGTTGTGAAAAATAAAACATGAAGCCCCTGAGGGTTGAGAAGTCTGACTGACTAAGCAGACAGTAAATGCTTGGGTTGAAAGGAAGATTAAGTAGAGTTGGTCTGCAGGGGTAAGTGTGCTCTGATGCTCACCTGGTGTGGGTGGTGGTGGGATCCATGTTACAGCCTTCAGACTTGCTCTGAGCAAATAGTGCCATCTCACCTTGCTCCGACGTTGCCCTTTTTTTATTTCTGAGATGGCGATGCTGCAAGGAAGGAACTTTCTGAGCCCTTTGCATTGTGCTTGTGCCTGGGATTCTCGGCTGGAAGAGTTGCCACACAGTAAAGGTTGCTCCTGAGTTTGCAGGTGGTGATGGGCGACTTTTGTTGACGGCTGCCAAGCCCAGCGCTTCGAGGACTGCTGTGTGCGATGTGGCCTCTGTTCCCCAGTTTAGCGTGCCCCACGAGAGAGCGTGTGTAGGGAGAGGGACGTGGTTGGAAGGTGGCAGCTCTTTCACCTGGCTTTGCCATTGCAGCCAACACAGAATGAAGTAAAGCCCTCAGTTAAAGGGACCGAATGGAAGGGTCTTAACGTGACATGTTTCTTCAAAGCTTTGGCAGCCAGCCTCTGTCCCCGTATCTCCCGAGCATGGTTTGTGTCCCACCGCAACATCAGCTGGC
>NW_009627566.1:8958-13317 GCF_000690535.1 Cariama cristata | reverse complement strand
GGGCACCGCTGGCCTCTGCTGCAGAGGGAGCAGAGGCAGGGAGCTTCGCTTGGGGTAGTGAAAGCAGGATGGGTGAATCCCAGTCCATGTTTTTAGCAGGGCACTAAATTCATCCCTGTAAAATGCTCCACTGTCGGTGTAGGTCGCTGGCCCGACGGAGAGGGCTGTGATGGCCCTAATGCTCAGCGCCGGATGATCCCCAGAGCGGGGCTGAGCATAAGCAGTCGATGAATCGCCCTGGAGCTATCCGGGTACCCACATCCCCCAGGCTGCAGGAAACGTTTCTGAACCAGTTCCTCTTACCCCCTAAATTAATGTCAGTGAAGCTGGAGTAAATGTTTTTAAAAGAAGTTAAGGACTAGTAACAGATTAAGCTGAGGCTGTTTTGGCATTCCCCCCGGGCGCTGCAGGGCTGGTTGACATGCAGAGCCGCAAGAACTTCGATCGATGCTCGGAGTCAATGATACCCGGAGCACGAGGAGCCCCGGAGCCCACCACAGCCTCCCAGGAGAGCAGGGGATGTGCGTGCCGGCGTCCTCGCTGCTCGTACCGCGCAGTGCCTGCCCTGGTGCAGCCTGCGGCACCGCTGCGGGGCTCGAGGCGACTGCTTTGGCCAGAGTCAGCATTCAGAGATGCTCCAGTCTGGCAGCTCGGTCTGCTTTCCAACCTGGCCACGGAGTCAGTCTGACAATACTTGTTTTTCATGAATATCAGCTGCCTTTTGCACTGTTTCTTTATTATTTTGTCTGTGGGCTTTGCCAAGATGTAATCTAATCTTGAGTAATTTACAGAGGGGCATCATTTCAGTCTCAGCCCTATGGGAACACGTACGATTCTCTAACAGATTTTGATCACCTGGCTGATTTAAAGCATGATCTGAAGAAAAGCCTCATTTGGGAAGGGCTGGAGCTCCTGGATGTGCTCACACCGTGCCTCTCCCTGCAGCACAGCTCTGCTGTCCATCTGCATCACCGGTGGCAGAGGGCCAGAGGGTGGGAGACCCTGGGGCCAGAGGGGCTCAGTGACCACCAGGCACTGCTGGGCTGCGGTTTGCTGTTACAGAAAGCTGGGCCAGAGCGTGAGCCCCTGAACCCACCGATCCACCCCAGGCAACTGCCTGGTGCTGGGCAGGGTGATGTGGAAAGGGAGGCGAGATGAAACAGAGCAAACCCCAGTCCATAGCTGCAAAGGGACATTAGGGAAAAAATGCAGAGGCCAATGTGAACCGTATTTGCCCTAGTTTTATGGGCTTGGTATTTGTCTGACAAAGTTAAACCCTCTGACAGGCTCATTTATTTCTGTAAGTCACGTCTGACTGGAGGAGATGAGCAATGGACACTGCCACCTATGAACCTGATGTATTGGCGAGCTGTCATCAGCTCTTACTGTCACAGCTGTATTTCTTCCCGCTCGGCATGTGGAAAGGGGAAGGTTTTCAGGGAGCTGCGCTCGCTGGCACACTGGCTCCACGATCCTCCTGTCATGCTGCTAAAATAGACTGCGCCATATTTGCAAAATATTGTTAATCAAGAGACACAGTTCAAGGCATTTGACTGGCACATCCAGTTAAGTGGTAGCAAACACATGTTGTAAAACTACTGTGCTGAGGCCACCTTCCTAATGAATGCAAAGTGGGAGCAATCAATCAGAGCCTCGAGAGCAGTCAGCGCTCAGCTCCCTGCATCTGCAAACGCAAATTGAATGAACAATAATGAGTGTTATCTAATTAGTCCACACAGCTGCAATGTTACAGCCCCATATAGGACATACCTTGTTAAATTTCATGGTATGTATAATAGAGTGTCTAAGTTAAAATGATTGAGATTCACCATGGGCATGCCTAGTACAATGCAGATAGGTAGATTCTTAGTAATAAACGCATTATCCTCAGCAGATGGCCTCTGGATTAACTAATGCAAGGATCTCTTTAACAGTAAGCTAGTTAAAGTGCAAATTAGCTAGTGCAGCACAATTGCTTGGTGTGCGAGTGCTTTGGCCCAGCATCATCAGTAGGCTGGGAGCACGGACTTTGCCATTGTGGGGCCGATCCTCAGGGAGCTTTCCTACACAGACGCTTCTCCAAGAGCTTTGTCACTCGGTTTGGAGGGTTTTGGGAGAGGATGGGGAAGAGAGCTGTCTCAGGGCGCTGTGTTGCCGGGAGCTGCTGAGGGCTTGCCTTCCAAGGCTGGTTTCTTTGGAGCCGGTGGTTTTAAGCTGGGGGCCTTAGTCCTCTGCAAGCCATGGAGCTCTGTTCTTTGCAAACAAACCTCTTCAGAAGCAAACATGCCTCTCTCACCCCAAATTGGAGGTGGGAGTTCTGCTTGTGCTCCAGCTCACGCTGTCCCTAAACACACTCCTCAGCAATAGCATCTGCCTCCTGGTGCGACCACACAGAAGATTTTCTTTTATATCGTCCAGTAATCTTGGTGTTTTGAAGCACTTGGCATGAAGCGATGCTGGAAAGCAAATGATGAATGATTTAGGATCAGCAGCTGAAAACTCATTCTCTAGAGAAGCCCTCGACTCTCTCAGGCAGTGTTTGAGCTGGATGCACACGCTGATCACCAGCAGGGCTTACGCGTTTTTGAGTCACTTATGACTCAGTCCCCATTGCGTTCGTAGTGACTTGTTTACCTGAAGTGCTTGGAGCATCCTTCACCTTTAGGCTCCTAGTAAGAATCCCATGGAAAAAAGGTACGTTCCAGCAGGCAGGTCAGCCTCCCCTCACTGACGGTATCGAACCCTGAATGTTCTGCCTGGGCTCTGTGGCTGGATGATCAGAAGACCTGCCTCAGGATAGTCCTACCTAACGTCATCCAGCGGGACACAGAGGTACCCAGGCTAACACTCACGGACCGAGCACGTCCATCGCCTGCGTCTCTGGTGGGAGCAGCAGCCTGTGCTCGCTGCCGAGCTGCTCCAGCTGAAAATTAACTCCGTGTATTTCTCTGGCTTTCACTATACCTGCACGGAGACTAGAAACTCATTTCACAGTAGTTCTTAAGAGTGAGAGGGAGAACATCTGGGGCCAAATTTATCCCTGAGACAGTTTTATTCATATCCATGTCAGGAATTTGGCCATAGAAGTATTTCAAGCAATTCTTGCGTCTTTGTCACCTTGATGTTCAACAATATCTGCTCTTCCTGCAAAATCTGTGGTCACACTGCAGGGGATGGTGTTTAAATATTGATGCTTTAGCAGCTTATGTTTTTAATACATTTTAAATTATGCACATTTTTAGTAGACTCGTAGGTTCATCATCAAATTAGTCTCTTCCAGCTGCGCAGTAGGGTGTTTAGTAGCTCTGTATTGATTTCTGCCTCAACCTTTGAATTCTTGTGACTGGATGCATCTTAGTGCCTTGGCAAGGTAAACAAATCCACAGGCTTTTATTTGAGTGCCGCTGGTTAGTAGCCATAAATGTGTAATGAACAACTTGGTATCCTTGGAATTAGATCTTCTTAACAATCATTAGTTTCATCCCTTGCCGTTTTAATAAATGTCTTGGTAGCAGGCCAGAACCAGTTATACTTGTGCTTGGAAAATTATAAAACAAGGAGAAAAACTGTGTGTTGCTACAAATAAGTGAAAATTTTAACTGGCCCAAGACTGTGACATGTGTGGGACTCATCTGTTGTCTATCTGAGGTTGAGAATTTAGTATTGGAGACAACATTAAAGGAACCTATATTTATTTTGCACATTTATGGATTCTTCCATCTGATGCTAAGGTGGCGTTGGTGTGCATGTCCTGCTGGGGCAGCGGTGGCTGGACCGCTGGGCTTCCACATCCCTCGCTTGGGCTCTGCAGACTCGAGACACCTGCCCAGCACGACCCAACAGGTCACGTCATGAGAGCTTCAGTGAATTAATGCTGATTAAAAAGTGTTTGGTTGAAAGATGCCTGACCAATCACCCACTGAAATCCTTAGAAGCAAGGATGACTGTTGTGATATAGTGACTGAATTACTTATAATCATTGGAGAGTGATGGAGAGCTGTGGGCACTTGTCACTAAAGCCCAGGCCCAAGAGTCCAAGGGCTGGCATTTCATTCCCTCTCTCTTTGGCAGCCCTGGATGGATCATGGAGCATCCCTGGGGACCAGCTGTCTGCTCCAGTGCATACTTGCCTGTTCGGATGAGCCCAAGGCTGCACATAGCCCAGCACAATGCCTCGGAAGGAGCTGGGCAACTCTCGAGTGCTCTTTCTTTTGCATTCAGCGTGCAGTGTCCTGGATGCTGGACAGGGTGAGGGTTTTCCCTCCACATGAAGCATTTACTCTCTAAAAATGCAGAAAATGGTGTCATCCCTTATCTAAAGGACAAACACTCCTGTATAACTGGGTTTTTCTTTAGATT
>NW_009627566.1:1608-8927 GCF_000690535.1 Cariama cristata | reverse complement strand
GGACTTTTGCAAAGTTCAGTGAGAAGAGAAGATGTATTTGCACCAAGTACAACTATTGAGGGGGCTCTTCCTACAAGAAAATCATTAATAAAAGATCCATTCATTCTTCTCGAGGCAGTTCTTATGCCATCATGCGCAAGATATATTTTTTGAGTGAGGTGATAAGTTTCTAGGATGCAACATCGGTTTTACAGTAGAGCCGCTGGCATTAGTGAGAAGAGAATGGTAGAATAAACCGTAAAAATAACAGATGGAAGGCAGATACAATAAAATGGAAGCACAGGCAAATTATAAAACCATTCAAACTGTTCATGCAGATAAAACAAGGAAACAAAAACACATCTGAAATCACAAGGACTGTGTGTCTGTTGGGGAAAAAAAGTGTTTGATTTTGTTGTTTGTTAGTGTTGCTTGCGGTGGAAACATTCAAGTTCAAAAGACTTGAAGGAGAAGCAGTGATTTCTGTTGCAGGGGAACTTTTGCTGTGACACCATCATTTGTTGGTGAGGATCCTTTTTGGTGTGGAGGCTTAAAGATGGTGTTTTTTTCTCCACCCACACTGCAAATGTTAATGTTCATCTTGTGCCAGTGCAATTACTTTATTCAATAATAAAATATCATCTAAATAATGTAAGAAGCACAAAGGGAAAAAGAGCCCTCAAAAACCTAGAGGGCAGCTAAATATGAAAGTGGAAACACAAAGTGATGTTGGGATCTTCTGGAGCATTCCTGAGTGTTTGACGGGATAGCTGCCAGGGGCAAGGCTGAGGTGGCATGGTGGTAAGGAGCAGACCCTGGCGAGAGCAGGGATATCCCCTGGGGAGACACGGGCCCGCCGTGCCAGGAGACAGGCTGCAATTCGGGAGTGACTTTAAAAATAGCCATAGCATGAATGTCTCTTTGTTTTTTTACAGGAGATTGTGGTCTCAGGGGTTTGCTCTGAGGCTGGAATAGAGCTGGGGTCTGTCTGGGACTAAAGGCCCAGATTGTGAGATACTTTTTACTGGTAACCAGGAATTCTCTCATTTGAACTGGGACGCATCGAACATCTAGTTGTGGTGCAGACCCCCGAGGGAGTTACAGGTCATTGCATCCAGGGGGGTTTATCCTCGTCATTCACAGCTGGTGTCAGACATGCCAGTACGGTCCTGGTCTTGCCCTCGGACGATCCCATGGCATCTCCGATGTGCTGCTGCCCCGCTCCTCTCCAGCGCGTGCTGTCCCTCAGCGCCTCGCGCTTGCAGTCGCAGTGAAACAGCTTTGTGGCAGCGTGACGTCTGCCGGCGGGCAGGAGAGCTCGGTGTGTCACAGAGGCCCGGACCCGTGGAGGTGGGCAGCTCGTGGGCAGTGGTTCCAGAGAGGTGAGGCTATGCAGAGCCCTGGTGAGGCCGTGGGTGGGTGGGGTGGTGGGGGCTGTGCTCCTGCAACAGGGCTGATGGTAGCCGTGACCGCTGCTTGGGCTGCTGGGCCAGCGTGCTGAGCCAACCTCGCTGCCCTTCGTGCATTGCTCACAGTGCTCACCGTGCCACTGAGATTTCGAGAGTGACAACAACTGATCCACAAACCTCTGTGGCTGAACACCCACCCTGTGCAGGCTTTGAGGGCTTTGCTGGCAGGTGAGCCCTCGGCTCATCGTGAACGCCACTGCAGGGATGAAGAGTCCTGGAGGCTGTGAGCACCACAGAGTGTCTGGTAAGATGATTTTAAAAGCCCCAAACGAAAGACTAGGTACGTTGGAGCATCCAAAATCACCTAGCCGGTACCCTGTCTCCAGCAGAAACTGGACAAATACCAGGTGATCCATGCCTACAAATAAGCCTCCCAGTTTCTAATAATTAGCAGATTAGAGACTTCCTGAGCCAGAAGTTGCATTTGGACCAAGGGGCTTAATAGCCACAGATAGATTTCTCATTTGAATTAATTGAATCCCTTTTTGAACCCATTTATCCTTCTGGCCGTCATACATCTCACAGTTTAATTACACAGTGCCCGATGATTTAACTGGATGCCCCTTTCCTGTTGTACTGAGCGTAAGGAACAGACATTCAAAGTCTCACCTTCTTCACACCATTTACCCAGAATCTCACTGCAGGTTTCTACAACATCTGATGCTTATTAATGCCTCAGTTTCTGAAGACACTGGACTGGGAGTCTGTTTTCTTAATGATTTTATCAGTGCATGAAGAAGGACAGGGATGAGATCTGAGTATGTTCTGAAATCTTTATCCAGAGAGATAGAGAAACAAAGACCCTCAAGTGAAATTCTATTTTAAAGTCTTAGGTTTTTTAAGCTACTTTCACATTTGTGGCAGAGAGGAGGAACTAGTTCACTGAAATGTTATGTATTTAGTAGAAGGTAATGCAGAGCTAGTGAAGGTAAAGCAGTATGTAGGCTCTGTGGATCTTTCCCAGTGCGAAAGCGTACGGATGGGGCTAGGGATTATTCTGGTTTCCTTGTGTTTCAACAGCCTGGGGTGCTGCTACAGGAGACCTCTCCGTCTGATAGAAGTGGTGTTATGAACAATTGTGTTTATTGCAGTTTGTCTGTATTTGTGAAGTACGTGCGATAGCTCATGAGAAGACCGCAGCGGCTGGAGCTCAGGAGCGCAGGGTGCTGTGTCGCAAGGACTGAAGCCGTTGGCGGTTTGCTACGAACAGTTCCTCTGCTCAGCTCCAGCCCTTTACACGAGCCGAACCCATTTCTAGGAGTTAACCCAAAAGTTATCCCTAATTGTATTCTCCTGTGCAGGTTTGACCTTAGTAGTTATACACCCTGATCTTCAATAGTGTGTGGCAGAGAGTGATAATGTGAATAAAACCCAGCAGCTTGCAGTGACAGCATGTTGCAAACAATACTTTGGCAACAGAGCAGACAGGGATGAGAAACTGCAGGGCAGGGGACAATCCCTGTCCTACCCAGCCCATGCAAAGGGGCGACAAGTACTTTGAAACTGATCTGAGATGTGCTGTGCTGGGGTGGGGGGCATGGGGAGAAGGGGAAAGAAGCAAATAGCACACAGTTTGGCACCTTGATTTATTTTTAGGTACCCTTGAGCTGTATAATTGACTCTTTGTTCTCAAAGATTGGCATTATTACTCTAAATTTCATAATTCTTCCCAATATAGAGCTCACTTCAGGATTACAGCATTTGGAATATTGCTCTGAAACATTTGGATCATTACAGTGGAGCTGGGTGTTATAGCCAGCCATTATGTTTTACTCTGCAATAGGTGCAATTAGAGATATAGCTTCAAAATAGGATGTGGGAGAATATGACTACTGGGGGGGGCAAAAGGGAGGAGAGAAAAATGTTGCCTAGAAGCTGATTCTGCATAGATAAGAAGAAAAAGGTTCACAGCTAGTTCATCAGGATGAAACCCTGAGTGTAACCGATGGGTCTGTCCATCTGGGGTGTTTCTAATACCCTGTTTGCTGCAGTGTCAATGGTAGGTGTTGGAGCCGCTGCTCAAGCACAGGGGAAAAACCGCGGTGACTGCAGACATCAGCAGGCGCTGCAGCCTCTCTGAAGTACGCACACACAGAGTGACAGGCTTGCGAGGGGACCGAGACGTGATGTCCCTCTTCCAACCCTTTTCTTTCTCCTGCAAGGCTGAGTATGACCTGACTGGCCTGTGCAAAGACATGCAGTGTTATATCATGTGGCAGTCAGAAGAGAAAGTAACTGCCGAGTCTGGGCTCAACACACAAAACTGGGAGTGGTTTAACTTTCTTATGAGTTGTACCTTGAAGGAGCATGGGAGCTTCCATGTTCCTGTAAGTCCCCACGACTGCCTGATGCCTCCCTCATGGATCCCCCAGCTTCTCGTCCTAGCACAGCTTCAGGTGCTGGAGCCGGTGGGACAGTGCCCTTGGGATGCCACGTGCCTTTGGGATACCACATGCTCTTGGGATGCCGTGTGCCTTCAGGATGTCGCATGCCTTCAGGATGCTGCATGCCTTCAGGATGCTGCGTGCCTTCGGGATGCTGCGTGCCTTCGGGATGCTGTGTGTCCTTGGGATGCTGCGTGCCCTTGGGATGCTGCATGCCCTCGGGGCACCTTGGCTGCTTGGCTTGGCAGCTGGCAAGCTTGTGTGACCGCATGGATATCAGCCCAACAACAGAGGTGGGGTAATTTCAGGTCTGCAACCACACAACCTCTAACAGCTTTCCCCCGTGTCTGCTCCAAGCTGTTTACAAGTCCTGCCCAAACAGACGTGGTGCCACGTCCTGGCGTGGCTGCTCCACAGCTCCGGTGACCTCTTTCACACCGTTGAGCTGAGTCCTGCACTCCTATTAAAGAAGGGAAGGGGCTGAGCATTTAATTTTGCAGATTTTGCGGGTTCAGGATCTGCTTGGGGTCATGTGCAGATTACAGTGATGTTTCCTCATCCTCTTCTTGTTTTGCTTGTGGTTGGAAATCTTTTTAATCTTTTTGTTTGTTTCTTTTTTTTTCAGATGAAGGGCAAAGGACTAAGCCTTTCAAGATTTTCATAATCTCTTATTGATTTATGCAATGATACTCTTATTTATAACAGCATCAGGTCAGAATTAGGCTTTTTCTACTACTGTTTATGATGATGCTGGCAATTTTATGAGTCCTTGTCTTCCAGAGCAAATTAGTGATTAAAGTTTTCAGTGACCTTGTTGTATCTACAGTTTTCTGCATTTCACTCTGGAAAATCTAAGCAAAAGAAGCCATTGGCCTCTGCAGTGTTGGAGGCATGGGGTTTGGATTTGTTGTTGGTTGCTTGTGGTTTTTTTGTCTGGGATTACAAGGCTAATACTTTATCAGAAATCCGTAGCTTTCTGTGGTTCTTGAAACAGTCCAGCGTATTTTACATTTAAATAGAAATGAGGCCTCCTTGAAACAAATTTATTCTGGTTGGCTTTGCACATTGATGATTAAAGAACGTAGTTCAGTTTTTTTGTCTCATTCTGAGCAACGTCTCATTAGATTTGTTTTTTATTGCTTTTCATATCCATCATGATTTGTGTCAGCAGAATGATTATATAGATGGACAGCTTATTATCAGCTTTAAGTGAAGAAAGAGAACACAAGAATGGTTGCTAAAAAAAGGGAAAGGTAATGAACGCAGGGTGCCAGAATATAAATGAAGCTTGACATTTCCCCTTTGTTAATCGAAATTAACCCCTGTCTCAGTGTTGCAGACTGCAGGAGGGGATGCTGTGCCTCTGCCCATGTCTCCGCATCTCCCCTGGTGCTGTGTGTCCTGGCACAGCGCGGCGGTGTCCAGCGTGGCTTCAGCTGCTGGTGTGGTGGGATCTGATAAAGATACGGAAACTGCTGCACAGCTCCTACACCCAAATCTGAGCTGCTTAACCTGAGCCGCGGTTAGCCCACAGTGAAAGCTTTTGGTCAGTTGGGAATTCAAACAACTGCTTTTTCAATGCACTTTGCTGTCCCCTCCTTAATTTTCTCATCCTAATGTGATATGTCTGCAACATGATTAGGCTCAGTTATTTGATGTATAAAGTGGGAGTGGGAGGGAGGGTCAGGGAGGACAAATTAAAATGAATGGGGAATCTTTAAGTGAAGAGAAAAGAGGACTGGAGGGAGCCATGATAACTCCTTACAAATACTTAGAGGGACATAATAAAGAGGACAGGGACCAATTACTCTCGTTAGTCAGTGTGAACTGAACAAGAAGTAATGCCTTATACTGCAGAAGGGAAACCCAGATTATGATGGAAATGTTTGAAGAATAACACCACAAGAGGGGCTGCCATGGGAGGGTGTTGGTCCTGCTGCCCCACCTCTGCACAGGGAGTGCTTTCAGAGGTACTTGAGCTCTTGGAGGGCTCTCAAGTGGCCGTGCATGTCAGATGCCCAGCTTGCCCAGAAATACCAACTTGCATCCGTAAGTCGCTGAATATTTTGAAAACGTGGTTGAGAATGTTCTCTGTTCCCTCTCCTCCTGCCGGTACAGAAAAGCTTAAACTTTTGTCCAACTGTGGAAGCTGCTCTGCTTAACTCCTTTCTGTGCCATGAGCCCAGGGTGGCTGATGCCCACTTGGAGATGTGTGCTTCAAACAGCTTCGGGGAGTCCGGACTGTACCATGGATCCTGGTTTGCAGCTGTGATCTCTGTGTTGAGGACATCACCAAGCTTGCTGGAGGCAGGCGCGGTGTCAGCTGGGACCACCACCCCACTCTCCTGCGGCCCAGCAGATGTTCTGCTGTCCTCTTGGTGAGCAGGAGGTACGGGTCCTGCCTCTAAAGCTGCGTTATGGATCGTAATGAAGTAGTGCTTGCATCAGCCTCGAGCACTACGGAGACCTGCTGCTGCTGGACCATTGTGAGGCTGAAAATGCCCTTAACACCTTTGAAAAGCAAACAGTAGAACCAATTTATTGTCTGAAAACTGAGCAATTAACTTGTGTCACCACTGTATAGTGTTTCTTTTGCCAGAACATAGAGCTTTTAAGAAAAAATTAAACCTGCCAAGCATCATTACATGATAAGCCTACCCAGCAAGCAACTATTCACATTTCAGTGGCCTTGACTGAAGAACCTGGTAGAATTCAGACAACTGAAAAACGCAAACATCTGGCCAGACTCCAGATAATTTACCAGTACATTAGAGATAATTTTTTCCTGGCTTCATGTATACCTGGTGATTCCTATTCAGCTATGGAAATTTTTCCTGTTCTTGTATACATCCTCATTATTTGAGGTGACACATTAGGTACCAACCTACAATTTGTTGCTTCTGCTCCTTATGTTCATATACTTCTCATTGAAATGGAAGTTAAAACAAGCAAAACATGGGAGAAATCTGAGTGGGAATCATGGGGAGAGTATTAGCATTTGGTGAGCTGGGCACAAGAATCACTCAGGATATTAAAAGGAGGATGATATTTTGAGGTGATAAAACATTAAAATATGAAACTTGCATTTGAGTCAGATCCAGCCTCAATTTTTCCTTTTTAAGCTGTAGCTTATGAAAAGCTTGAGCCCATGCCAGTAACAAGTGAAATCTTTGTCCTATTGCAAAAGGGAGAAGGGAGAATGAATTAAATGGTGTTAGAGCTGGGCTTCTTGGTGAAGTCCTGGTGAAATGAGATGAGAAATGCAGAAGCAGGTCAAAGGACAGAGAAGGTGGCCATGTAGTTGAAACAGAAAGGCAGCAGAGCCTACTTACATGATGTGTTAATTAGGGCAGTGTAGTTGTAGCCATCCCTGTTGGCGAGGGTCACCAAGCAAGGAGGAAGCAGTGGAATGGCCATCGCCTCTTTGATACTGAATTTGGCTTGGCCGGCTCCCACTGATGCTCACAACCATGATGGACAGAGACAT
>NW_009627566.1:1181-1588 GCF_000690535.1 Cariama cristata | reverse complement strand
GCCAAATCCTTAATGTGGCAGCTTCGGCTTAGGTGGTTCTCCTGCTGCTCCACTGGCTGGAGAGACATCGTGATCCCGAGATACCCAGTGCGACTTCAACCTGGTTAGTGTCTGTCTTCAACTGGAAGGTCTTTAACTTTCAAAAAACCCCACAGCAACACAAATCCTTCCCCCACCCTCCAGCTTCATGTGATTTTTCAGGCCGATTCAAAGTTCACTTGAAGGTTGGCCAGAGAGACCGGGGAAGGTTCAAGCCCTGGAGCCTGCCTTCGACAGGATGGAGGGGTGTAAAACAGTTTTCTGCATTTCTCTGCAAATAACAGAAAAGAAGATGCAGGCATGAAGTCTGGGAGGACACGCTGTACAAATGGCTTCTGAAGATGGCTTAGGGCGAGGACCGTCCCATG
>NW_009627566.1:0-1014 GCF_000690535.1 Cariama cristata | reverse complement strand
GGCCACGCGCAGTGGGAGCCAGGCGCGGTGCTGGCTCTGCCTGGGCTTGTACCTGCAAGTGATGTGGTGGGGAATGAACACCATTTTCCTCCTCTTATCTGAAACCTCAGTTACTCATTGGTAAAGTTAGAAACCTTTTTCTTTGTTGATTTTTTAAAATTATTTTTATTTTTAAAGTAGACATATGTCTCTCTGCTATGTATGTAAAGATGTAAAGAGATTAATAAAGCATGCTGTAAAAGGCGGGAGTAAATAAAATATCCCAAATGTAATGTAATACAAAAACCTCAGGTGGTTATTTTGTACTGATTTCTCTGTTCCCTGTGTATGTGTATGGTTCAGTGGTAAGAAACAGTATATGCCCTCATTATACACAAACTGCAGGCTGCATCCAGCTCTCCCACAAGCCCTAGCAGGCATGAATTATATAGTCCTGGATACACAAAGCAAGAGAAAAATGGGACAGCGGGTGCCACGGCAGAGAGCAACGCCCGTGGTCCCTTTCCCTGCCCCGAGGCTCTGCCGGTGCCGGTGCCTATGCCCGCCGAGGGATGCGCAGAGGCTGGCCAGGCTCACGCCTCCGCCTGGGGCACCGTCCCCTTCTTGGTTGGTGGTTTTCATTCATTCAGCTCCACAGCAAAACAATTCCCTGGGCGGGCGGGCAATTATTTTATTGCTGGATTTTTCTCATTCTCTTTTGTGGCTGTTATTGAAGGTACGGATTTCATTACATCCATTCAGTGGAAAGAGATGATAAAAACCAAAGGGGAAAGGCAGGAAAACACCATTTAAGAAATAAAGGCAAAGTTATGAAGCTTCTGTCTGCCTGAGAAAGAGAGATTTTTATGCAGTTTTTAGCATTTACAAATCCTTTGTGAAAAGGTCACCCTGTACTTGGAATCTTATTAATACAGAAGAATGGCCCAGAAAATGTCACGTCTTTTTACCATGATATTTACACAGAAAGGAGTGACTCAAACAGGATAGCGTTAACGAGGCTTGAGACCGCAGTCG
>NW_009627565.1:1009-1241 GCF_000690535.1 Cariama cristata | reverse complement strand
ACACTGGGGGGGTGGGGATGGGAAGGGGGACAACCAGAGTGACAGGGATGGGGACAGGGGCACCAGGGTGTTGGGGACAGGGACACCGGGGTGTCGGGAATGGGGACACCGAGGTGTCCAGGATGGGGCCAGGGACACCGGGGTGCTGGGAAAGGGATGGGGACACCAGGTTGTCAGGAATGGGGACAGAGGCAGGGGCATCAGGGGGTCTGGGGTGGGGACGCTGGGGTGT
>NW_009627565.1:480-956 GCF_000690535.1 Cariama cristata | reverse complement strand
GGGGTGTCAGGGATGGGAATGTAGACACTGGGGCGTCGGGAATGAGGGGCAGAGATAGGGACATTGGGGTGTTTGGGATGGGGACAGGGACATCAGGGTGTGCGGGATGAGGACAGAGGCACAGGGGTACTGGGGACAGGGATGGGGACACTGGGGTGTCAGGAATGGGGATGGGGACACCGGGGTGCTGGGGATGGAGATGGGGACAGGGACATCAGGGTGTTGGGGACAGGGATGGGGACACCGGGGCAGAGATAGGGACATTGGGGTGTTTGGGATGGGGACAGGGACATCAGGGTGTGCGGGATGAGGACAGAGGCACAGGGGTACTGGGGACAGGGATGGGGACACTGGGGTGTCAGGAATGGGGATGGGGACACCGGGGTGCTGGGGATGGAGATGGGGACAGGGACATCAGGGTGTTGGGGACAGGGATGGGGACACCAGGGTGTAGGGGATGAGGATGAGGACAGGGG
>NW_009627565.1:0-350 GCF_000690535.1 Cariama cristata | reverse complement strand
AGGGACGGGGACATCGGGGTGTTGGGGATGAGGACACCGGGGTGTCAGGGATGGGGATGAGGATGCTGAGGTGTCGGGGATGAGGACACTGAAGTGTCGGGGACGGGGACATCGAGGTGTTGGGGACAGGGACACCAGGGTGTTGGAGATGGGGATGAGGACACCGGGGTGTCGGGGCCGGTGACACCGGGGTGTCCCCACAGGGCCCCCCTCACCTCGAAGCGCTGCAGGAACTGGCCCAGGTTGCCCTGCAGCTCCGGGCACTCGGGGACGAACATGCGGTGCTGGTCCAGCACATCGTACGCCACGAAATCCACGAAGGTCAGCTGCAAAGGGGGACACACACACAC
>NW_009627564.1:5987-33945 GCF_000690535.1 Cariama cristata | reverse complement strand
CTCTTTTCCTTTTTTTTTTTTTAAAGCAGAAGTGGTAAAAAAGTGCGTGCGGTACCCGGAGCTTTGAACTGCTGCGGAAATCAGTGGGGTTTATGCGACGGGCATCCCGCAGGATCACATTCCCATGACTTTTGCCTTGTTAGGGAGGAGACTGGAGCGATCGAGAGGTTTTTCTTATTTAATACTTGAAGTGAAATGAATTCCTGGCGCCTTTCTCATATTTTCTAGTGGTTCGGCTGATGATGTTAAACTATGCGTGTAGGCTCGCAGTGTTTGAAATCATCGCTGCAGGAATCTCTCCGGGGGCGCAGGGCTTTGGGAAAACAACGGGAGCGGATGCAGAAGGATGTGCCGCACGGGGCTGAAATGGTTTGACTGCGTTTACCGTACATACCCTTCGTGCAAACTCTAGCGATGGTATTTTAACCATACCGTAGATGAGAAAGAATATAGAAAGTTTTAACTTTCTGGCTTTACATAAGTACTCACTGAAGGGGGACTTTTCGGGAAGGTTTTTTTGGAAGTGATGTAGATGTTCTGATACTTGTGGCAAATAAGAGCACTTCTGAAACGTGCTAGGAAAAATGCTGACTCGGGTATTTGATGGGAGCCCAACGAAAGTTAAGTTACAGAAGTCTACACGTCCCTTCCGCAATGTTTTTTCTCGGAGGTGGAGCGCACTAGAAAACCGCACTGATTTCTCTGCAAACAGGACTTAGCTTTTTTTGGGAGAGTGGTAATGAATGTCAGGGGAGGAGGGACCAGAAGTTTTGGAGCCTGAGGCTCTTAAATATGAACTATTCATTTTGCTGTTAACTCACTTTTCCCTCTCTGGAGGCTGAGACTCTTCTGCGCCTGTAAGAGAAGAAGGAAAAGAGGTAACTGAAGGCAAAACATTGAGTTGCCTGGTTTCATGTGCTGAAAGCACACCTCCAGCGTGAAAATGTGAGCAAAGATTAGCTGCTTTCCTGACTGTACGTATGAGTAGAGGAGAGCTTAGTACTGCCTTCTGTAACTAGTTGTAGTTGAGGATAGAAGTAGTTTGTATGACAGGGAGCGTGGCCAGAGATTATACTTAACTGATGTTGGAGTTGTAAATCACACCTCTGGGAAAACCTGCCCAAAGGCAGGTACAAGCTCCTTGTTTCATGCTCAGATTTGATTATTTTCCTTTTCCCGATCTCCTTTTGCACATATAATGAATGTGATTTTCTAGCACTTTAAAAATTATTGGGATTTATAAGCTTAATGGCCCAGCTTGTTGATACTCTGTCCAAATCCAGATCTCTAAATGGTGAATTATGGTAAGCTTTTAAATTAACCTGTGTGTGAATGTTAACTCCAACATGAAATGCACCCAGTCACATGAACAGAGGTGCACTATCACGGACAGTGTTTTACTTCATGCTTTGGTAAACAAGATTCCCCTAGTCCACCACTCCTTATGTTTTTAATCGGTATAAATACAAGCTGAAGTCTTTTGCTTCAGAAAGCCAGGGTACCCACATGTCTCTCTTAAAAAGCTTTTGGAGAGGAACCCAAATGAGGCTTTTTTGGGTGGCTGCGTCATGAATTATACTTTCTGACGTGACTGTCATCAGTTGCTATTAAAAATACTTCTCTCCAGATAAACAAAGAAGGATTCCATTCCGACACTCCTTTTCCTTAGTGCTCCTATTCTTGTAAGGCTTTAAGGCAGGGAGAAGGGGAGTATCCCACAGCGGAGGAGAGAGTTGGTCTGTCAGAAAATGTTACTAATGCTGTCTGGCGGTATTTTTCAGGTTTAGAAGACCTGTGCAAATCTTAAGTTGTGCGTTAGGCTCCGGGAAGGTACTAGCACTTGTTTGTTGGGCACTAAAGCATGAGGTAGTTTTAACTGCAGATATAAAAACTGATAAAAACCAAAAATAAAATTAAAAAAAAGAAGAGTATGACATTGTTCAGTGAATATGCTAAATATAGCATTTCTGTTAGCTTCCCTGCTTTTTATTATTCATTGCAAGAGTTTTTTGAAGTGTACTTTTATGTCATGTATTCTTTGTGGCATTTCATCCATGGCTTCCCTTGGCATTACAAACACTAGCAGAGGACCAGGTTCAAATTTGTTTCTGACCATGCCCAGTTTCATATTTTGATATGTGATCTGTGTGCCAAAGCATTCAGGCCTTTTATTTTTTTTTTTTCTTTTTCATCCAGAAGGCTTCCTAATCCTCAAAAAAAAAAAAAGCAAGCCGTTGATTTTACAGAAGTGGGACAGCCATCCGTAACTGCATTTCTGCTGCTTGGTAGCATACTATAAATCTCTGCCTCTGCTCAGGGGGAAGGGAGAGGGAAGGGTTTGGGATGTTAAACTACTTGCCAGAGCCCTCTGCAGTCCTGTCGTGACCAGAGTACTTTTGTGGGATGTTTGTGCGTTCCTAATAATAACATGTTTTCTAAACACAGTTAAAAATTGTTTCAGTAGATGCAGCAACATTCCATTAACTTCGTGACCCACAGAAGTACTGTAAATAAAAATAGATTTTATTTTCCTATCTCTTCCAGGCTAGAGCACTGTGCCAGAGCCCTCTGCAGTCCTGTCGTGACCAGAGTACTTTTGTGGGATGTTTGTGCGTTCCTAATAATAACATGTTTTCTAAACACAGTTAAAAATTGTTTCAGTAGATGCAGCAACATTCCATTAACTTCGTGACCCACAGAAGTACTGTAAATAAAAATAGATTTTATTTTCCTATCTCTTCCAGGCTAGAGCACTATGCTGAGGGTTTGTTGTTTGGTTTTTTTTTTTCTTAATTAAAAAAAACCCAAATAAACCTTCTGTACAATAAAACGTTAGCTAGCGTCAATAAACAGTTGACATGAGACTCTTCTGCAACTGTCCATTGGCTCTCCGAAATCTCGTGAGTGTGGGTTACGCAGTCACTACGGCGATGCTGAAGCGGAGCGCGATTCAGAGAGGATAAAGCCGGACTGGCTGAGTAAACGGAATGAGAGCGGGAACAGAAGCACCTTTCAGGGGTGCATCAACGCTGCTCCCCGCAGCTCGACAGCCCAGCAACCTCTGCCTCTTCTGACCCATCCGTCTTCTAGCTGGGGGGGTTGGTTTGTAGGAAGCAGAAAGGACCTGTGGAGAGGTGTGTTGTATACACGAGACAAACGTGTGTCTGCACAGCGAAGTGAATTAAAAATGATTTACATATCTTGTCTAACCAGGTAATAGGAAGAAATTAAGTGCAACAGCATGGAGTAGTCAATCAAAAGCCGATCTCCAGCTATGAAGTGTTTAAGGATCACAGGCTTGCAATGAGCGCTTTCTAACATACAAAAAAAACTTTTCCCAATCCACAGCTATGTGTAACTGTTTTGTTTTGAGAAGATGCAATCACATCTCACATCACACCTTGCAATCACATCTCGCACACAAATGACGTGTCTTAGAAGGCACTGTGATATCCAGGAAGGAAGAGAATGAAACCACTGAGTAGTTAATAGTGATTTGATCAGGCTTTTATTATTTCTTCTAGGAGAAGAGAGTTTTCTTCTGTTAAAGATGTCCAGTACAACATAGAGAACTGTTTTGTGGTTCTTGGGGGTTAATCCTGTTCTCATTCGAGTCAGTAAAAATGCTCCTGCTGTCTCTGATAGCAGATTGTGTTCTCTTGAGGTTTTTCCTGACCATCCCCTGTTGGTGGGTACACCACGTCCTGCCTTCTCGGTTACGAGCCTGGAGTCCAAAGATGCACAGAAGGACGCACAACCGGACATGTGTTCCTTAGACCTGGCGCAATCCATCACCTCCTGAGGTCGGAAATCCACCCCGCGAACAGGACAACGCTGGGCATCCAAGATGGGACGTGTTTCGGAGTCTCTTCTGGAGCAACTGACCAAGAAGTTAGACCTGATGGTCCTGAGAAAGATGCTTGGACTTGCGTTGAGCGCTGGTGTTTGCTATTCTTGGGGTTAGGTGTGATGATATACCAGAGATAAGCGCCTTTTTTGTCACTTTTGTTGTATTTGAAAAAAAATAACAGGTTATAAGTGTACCTGTTTCTTGCTCTTCTCATGTACCAGAATTATCCAGAGTTGGTGGTGTGATGCAAGATGCGATTGCATCTTCTGGAAACAAAACAGTTACAGGTAGCTGTGGATTGGGAAAACCTTTTTTTTTTTTTTTTTTTTTTTTATGTTAGAAAGTGGTCATTGCAAGCACTGTGATCCTTAAACGTTTTGTAGCTGGAGACTGGCTTCTGATTGACTTCTCCATGCTGTTGCATTCATTGATTCATGTGGTTTGTAATGTGTCTGCATTCTGGCCAAGTCACAGTGAGCAGTACAGGAATTGCTGCATGCTAACTTCATAGCTCCATTCAGGTGAGCAAGGTGGCCTTGAGGGTAAGAGGACTACCCTTGCTTTCTGCAGCTCAGTGCTCGGCTGCCTGCGCTGATGGAGAAACTCTTGAGTGACTTCCAAGAGTGGCTTCAGGTCTCCATTCTGGTATCTTTCCCAATGACACTTAAATTAGATTTCTATTTTAGTTTGTTTATTTTTATTTTATTTATTTTATTTAATCCCATTCTGAAAGTTACGGTCATGATAAGAAACTCTGCAAAAAGCCTTGAGAGGAATGGTGGTGTATATCCCAGGTGCCTGTGTTGCAGTGATTTATGAAAATCTCTCAGTTCCTATAGAAAGCACCTTTGGCATGTCCCTGTAAAATCCTACAGGCACTTCCAGTAAAACGTCTCTAGGCTTTCCTGCCTTGATTTCTATTCCCAACTAAGAAGATTCTGAAGGAGAAAGCTGGTCTGACTCAGCTATAGTGGTGTGATTGCTGGAGTGGGGTGAGGGAGGGTGAGGAAACAGGGCTTACAGTATACGGGGAGATGGGTTGAAGCCGATCGTGTTGCCCACAAGACCGGTCATGCATGCTGTTTTGTTGTCTTTTTGAGGCAGCTTTGAAATGACTTCACATCTGAGTGTTAGGGAAGGTCTCCTAGAACGGATCTGGACATGAAAATGAGTTTACTTACAGCGCATAGCAGCTGAGGTTTGGGTGATTATTTCACGGCAAAGATGGCATTTGTTTTGAATAGCTACGCTAAATTTTCAGATAAACTGGAAGGTCCTCGCTGTCTTAACTTCGCTCTGTTGTGAGCAAGAAGAGGAGCTGCTTCTCTGGGGAAGACCCACTTCAACCACAGCCGAGTGGACTAGAATCGTCAGCAGAGACGTCAATCTGGCAGCACTGCTGCTTTTCTTTCATTTTTCACTTGGGAGCTTCCCATAGGTTTTCCCTCCCGTGTGAATCTCATATCTTCTTACAGCCTTTAAAACCTGAGAGGTGACTCGGAGAGGCAGAGGAGCCTCCTCCATCCGACGCCTGCGTGTAGCATCCCTCCCAAGCGCTGGGTGCTCTCCCGCCGTGCGGGTAGCGGCAGTGCTGCCGCCGTCGGTACCTGCCCTCCTGGTGGGGAGTCCCCCCCGTCCCAAACCGCACGACACCATCCGCACTAGAGCCTCTTTCAGCCTCTGCCGTATCCTTTTGCCCAGCCAGGAAAGTAAGCGTCGTCTCCACTTGGGAATATACTGCGACGTGTTGCGTTGGTGCCCTTAAAAACGTTCATTTTTTTCATGCTTGCACGTGCAAGTGCCAGCCACTTTATTTGTAAACTCCCCTTTGACTGAGGGCAGAACCAAGTAATAGCACGAGGCATTTGCATGAGTGACGTCTGCCTTTGCTCTGGGGATGTGCACGCTGTCCAAAGCTGAAAGCTTTAATTCCTCCAGTTCTCGGGGCCAAGAGTAAGGAATTCCAAATTAAACAGATTAGCTGCGAGCTCCGAACTTCTCCCAGCTGTGCCTATGCCCCAGAGAGCGAGCAATGTAAACATAAGTTCACATTACACTTTGAAGTCAGTGTATATTTTTGACTATTACACCAGTTCCTTATTTTCTAAAAGTAATGAAATGAGTAATGCAGTGGGAGACTTAATCCACGCATATATCCCAAATACAAGCAAAAGCCAAGAAATTCGTATTTCCCGTCAGTTCTGCCTTTTCCTTAGGTTTATTTCAGAGGTATAAGTTGGAGAACTTTTTGTGTGTGTGTGTCTAGGAGAGGTAGAGCAGAGTGAAATAAATGTGCAGCCATACATAGTCTCAAAATAAGATTTGAGGCAAATGGACGTAAATCAATCAGTATTTTACATAGAAGGTATGCTGCAAGTTTTTTTGCATCATTAAGTAATAAACAAAACGGTGATAGAAAGAATATGGCTGTAAAATACAGAGATAAATCTGCCATATTTTACTTGGATATCACAAGGGCTTACAAACGTTTAGGGTATTTTATATACCATATGTGCTTTATTGCTTAAACTGCAGAGAATTTGTACTTTCCTGTGAGACTATTACACTTTATGGCAAAATGCTTGAAGAATTGTCTACGTATTTGTACAAGAATCGGTAACAACTCATATTGGATCATTATGGGACAGCTTTGCCACAGCATGCACAGTATGCACAGTTCTGCATTAAATTTCTATATAGCCTGTGTGCAATGGATGATGTTGTTCCTGGAAATAGAATTGATGTGTAGTAGTGTATGAGGTCTGTAGTTGTTCTGGAAGGGTGGAAATGTAACAACCAGGCGTTGTCCTCAAACGCAGTAGCCCATGAGAAGAGCTCAGCTTATTTTGAAGGGATTATTTAACTGTTTTGTCACACTGAGTGTAGGTAAATCTGCTTTTTTTGAGCTTGAAACAATTTGTGAGGTTGATATTTGCCCAACTAGACCCCACCATGCAAGTGGCACGTGTAAGATATGTGCTCGGGTGCTATAAAGAGAGTTTATTTAGGGAATGTATAGCGTAATTTTGAAGCCACGACGGCCTCTGGAGCTAGGGAGGTGATAAGGAATGTATTTATAAAATGTGATGCTTTTCTGTGTGTTTTGGAGTGTGAGTAATGTCTATTAAACACTGCATTTACTCGTTTTATGCTTTGCAGAAGGGAAGTGTTTCCCTGCCATTCCCCATGAGCTGAGCCCATGCTCCTCCAATATTTAAAAAAAGGACCTTTGTGTTTAAATCCGGAGGGATATGCTTGAGGGTTTCAACGGGTGCCAAATATTAGGGAAGCCCCTGGGAGTGAGATGCTCGGGGGGTTCAGCCATGCGCAGTGCTGGTTCAGATGCTGCTGCTTCCCCGCCGTGGCGGAGGCGATGCGAGGGCAGCCCATCAGGGCGGGGGGACGTTGCGGGATGAGAAGTCAGCATCCTCAGCCAGCTGAGGACTGAACCCTGTCTGGATTAAAAGTACCAAAGTTGATACCTTGAATCGCACCTCGGAGCGAGTTGGAAGTTACTATTACCGTTTCACCGTAGGAAGAGAGAATGGTATCCCCCAGCAAGGCACCAAAGCTGAGTGGTATTTCTGCTGCAGATTTGATCTGGGATTTTCAAAGCAACAAAGGACCCGGTGATAGCTACAGCCTATAAAATCTCTCAATAATAGGACAGGATTTCTTTTCCTTACATCCTCGAGGTATTAAAATGAAGGAATTAAGCTGCAACTACTGTTCATTAAATGCTGAGGGACTGAGTGACTCTGATGAACGGGAAGATTGTTTTCAGGCAGAAGAGGATGAATTGAGATGAGTCGCAGCTTTTGGGTTCACTGGAATTGATGCATTTAGGACTAATTCTTCTTTCAGCCAGCTTTTTTGTTAGCAGTTTCAATATTCTAAAAATGGTATTTCCTGTCGCATATCTGAATGAGATACCACACGTGCTTGTAATTTAAATGTTATGGGCCGCGTAACATATGTGGTAATGGAGATCAATGGCAGCTTGTATCGTTTTCCTCTTGCCCAAAACATTTGGGTTACGTTTACGTGGGTCCCATGGGAGCCTTTTGGAGGCAAAACACATCTGTCCTGAAGCCTGAGGTTCCTGCAACTTTGAGGAAGAACGTCCTAATTCTTAAGAAGGAATTTAGAGCACTTTTTAGAACAAAAAAAGAACTTGAGAGGAAGGATGACTTTATTATGTTGTGCAGATGTAAAAGCATTGGAGAACAAGCTACATAAAGTAGCACAACACCAATTTTTTTTTATTTTTTTATAAATACTAGATGAACAGTGCCGCCCATAACACATGAGAGGGTGCATTTCCTTTTGTTAGCATGACATTAAACAAACAGCTTTTAAAGATCCACTTAAGGTTTTTCCCTCCATTCTTAGTATTCCGTTTTGGGGAACCGCTATCTATTTCAACACTTACTTTTTGCATGTGTGTTTTTGTTAACAATAGTTTTTTGGGTTTTTTTGTGTGTGGTTTTTTTCTTTTTTTTAAACCCCATATCTGGAATCTGGAACAGTAATAAAAGGTGAAAGCTACAGCCTCTGACAGGTACATTGAGGGCATTGTAACTGCAGATGAGAGTCCCATCAACGACAGTGGTTTTCTTCATAGACAGTTATTGACTGAAGTTAAATATTTGGCAGGTGAATTTCAAACATCTTGTTGGTTTGTAACAGGAAAAAAACCCCTGGAATAATCTGGAATAATCAGGTAATAAAAAAACAGGAATAATCTGTAACACCACATTTAAAAAAGTGGATAGTAACGGGGGGGGGGAATCAACATCTGGAAATAATAAAGGATGCTGAAAAACTTCATTTCTAACGAGAAAGGGAAACAGGCTGCAAAATATGTTCTTTGCTGTAAACAACATTTGTGTTTACTTACATTCCCAGTTTTATGTTTTCTTTTTCACTCGCGCATCTCAGTGTTTTGTGCTTTGCCTCTTCAGCGTGGCCACGGTCGTACCGAATAGCCGTGCCGAACTCGCCGTCATTTCTGCTGAGCCTCACGCCGTAGCCCTGCATCATCCCTGCAGCCCCTCCGGAGAGAAAGGCTTTCTCTTCCTCTCGCTCAGCACGTATTTTTTTTTCCCCTCTCGCTGGCGGTCGCTTATCTCTTGTAAATGCTGGAGGAGTTTTTAATGGCAGCCTTTTGAGGCTGCTTGCTAGTGCTCTCTATTTACCAGGGTGCCCCACGGTCCTGGCTGTTACAGAAAAAAGCCATCCTCCAAGTTAGCATCACATAAGCTGTCGTTAACAAACGAGGCTTGTTAAGATGAAAGAAGGTCTGAAAACTTTGAAGCTTCCCAATCTAGAAATAATCAATATATAATACTGAAGGAGCAGTGTTGGCAACCAGAGGGAAAGGAGGAGAAGGGTGTGGAATGGGAGGAAAAAATGATCATGAAGTCAGAGACCAAATAGCTGTGATTTTTCTTTCCATTGCTACGCTTTATTTTGATGAAGTGAATGTGTGGGTGAAGGATACACTGGTAGTTGTGTCTGAGCTATGATAGTCATTTGTAACTTGTTTGCTCTTTTTCTCGCTCTCTGTAAGTGGAGAGGAGAGTGCTTATAAAATAACTAGCATAGTGCAAATATTTTTACTGAACAAAAAGGTCAAGAGTTCAAAAAATAATGAAGGACCAGAATTCTTCTCCATTGCAAGGTCTTGTTTGCTCGGCCGCAGCGTGAGCGGGCTATGCCATGGTTTATGGTACTTTCTTAGCAGCTATAAACTGGCCAAGAAGTAATGGGGAAATGGTAAAAATAATGACTTGTAGCGTAAGATTTTACATGGTTGAACTTTGGCATCTCTAGAAACAAACTGTTCTCTCTATGCTACAGATAAAGAACGGCTTTTGTGGTTATGTGAGTATATGCTGTAGTGCTGTGCAATTAATGAAGGGCCTGACTATGGCTGGCTGTACATGAAGGGGAATAGCTTTAAGTCATCGTTATCTAACCTTAATTAACGGAGTAATGTATGTGCAGGTGGCTTTGTCTGTATGAACTCTGCCTTCCTTGTGCTTTCAGGCAAACGTGAATATGTTCTGACATAACAAGAATAACTTTTTATCAGCTGAATGATGTTCATATGTGCCCTGTGGTGCTTCATTGTACTTGATTCTTCCTCAGTCGTTAGCAATTTATTGCTCGCTTCGTCATCAGTTGGGAGCAGTGGGAAGGAAAAACTTTGGGGATGACATACCCTGCATAAGGCTACAGTGAGTATTTACATTTCAGTGCGTGATTTAAAACCATGAAGGCAAGATTAATTATTTGCTGGTTGCAGTCCTGCTCCGAGGACATCTAGCTGAGCCCTTTACCAAAGGTGCTTTGTTTGATGAAGTGTAGTTTGTTAATTGGTTTAAAGACCTGTACTTTTACCAGGCTACCAGCCAATTCAGTGCTTAGCAGATGCATATGTTGTTACTTGGCTTTGACTTGTGTTTCACCAGCGTTTTATCTCCAGTGGATGCTTGTAGTCTCCCTTCAATGGGGATGTATCACTCATCCTTAGGGCTAACTTTTGTGTTTGTAAGTCTAATGCTTTTCCACTCCCCCCTGTAAGGTGTCCAGTCTCTAAGCACGTAAGTCTTGAAGGAACTGGTGTGAAGTGATTCCTGCCCAGGTCTGGAAGGCATCTGGGACCAGTCAATACGTGCTGCTGGAGGCAGGAGGCATGGCAGATCGCAGCGTGGAGCAGGCGATGCGTCCCAGGCCAGTTCTGGTGGCCACACCATGCTCCCTGCTGCCTCTCACCTGGGGATGCTCGTGGAACTGCCCTGTTGCCCGTGTCCATGGCAGGAGGAGAATGCCTGCCTTGGAGAGACCTGAGGAACTGGCTGCTCATTGCATGTGTTGTCTTGGTGAGCTGGGTTTGCCCTGATGGCTGTAGTATGTGTACCTTTGCCATCAGCACCGAGTTGCTACAGCTTTTCAACAACAGCAAAAAAATCCCCTCTCACCCTCCTGATTTTGTTTTTGGAAACAGCTGCACCATTCTTAGTAAAAGGCTGGTTTGTTTAATGGGGGGAAGGAGGGGAAACCTCAGCTGGAGCAGACGCCTGGTATGGAAAATCTCTGTCCATATTCCAAGCTACACGTAAGCTGTATAGTAGAAAGTGTTATGCAAGCCGTCCTGTACCGCTCTGGGACTTTCTGGTCTCTCTGATCTACATCAGATGCTCTGAACAGCCCATAAAGCTTACATCTCCCTTCAATCCCCAACCTGGGAGAGCAGTGGGGATTCATGGGCGATTTATCTGTTCCTACATGGCTATCTCAGATTTTTGTGTAAAACACAAAGTATACTGGATTTGTGAACTGCATGCAAATTCTGAGCTTTGGGTGGTTTGAATTTTATAAAGGTTGGGTTTGTTTTGTCTTTCAAGAGGATTTATTTCTGCTCATGTCTGTTGTTTCTTTGTAGGTGGTTTGCGGGTGATACATGTGGAAGTGCCTCAAGTTTCTCTCACAAGATGTGTTCCACAAATCCAGCAAATTGGGTTACCTTCGATGTCCAGTCGCCTCAGAAATCGGTTGATAATCAGAGCAGTTGTAAAGCAAATGGCCTTAAACTCAATCTGGCTAGTGTGCATGAGTCTTCAAGTAGGTCATCTTCTACAGGCAGCACTCCACTCTCGTCTCCTGTAGTTGACTTCTACCTAAGTCCTGGACCCCCCAGCAACTCTCCACTTACTACACCTACCAGAGACTACCCAGGAAGTCCGTGCACCCCGAAGCCTGGGATTCACATCCTTTATCCCATCTCTGAATGGCCATCAAGTGTTAACCTTCTTCCATCACCCGGGAGTTGCTCCTCCCTAACCTCCCAGAAACCAAGCAGCCTTCCTTTGAACACCTTGCCTAATGAGCAGCCAGTTAAGACTTTGGTCTTCAAATCAACAGACGAAGGAAGCCCTAACCTGCCAGGAAGCTGCGAGGAGTTAGGAGGGTTGTCGTCGGCACCAGGGCGCTTCCCGTACTTCCAGAGCGATTGTGCTTTTTCCAGTCCTTTTTGGAAGGAAGGATGCTCGCTCAGCACATCACCAACTAACGTTAGCACACACAGGAAGGACAAAGGGCTCGACAGGAGCGTCTGTCATCCTAAAGACAAAGAAACTTGCCACGATCAGAAAAGCCTTAACCAGGGCTCCTTCAGTTACATCTGCGAGAGGCTTGAACACCTGCAAGCTGATAGCTCCTACGCCACGGGAAGCTCCCCTGTCTCCAGTACTCACGTGTGGCACAGACTCTCCCCCGCCGTCCCACACGGCCTCTTCAGGAGCCGGAAAGCAGATGGGTGGCCATTCATGCTGAGGATTCCCGAAAAGAAGAACATGATGTCGTCTCGGCAATGGGGCCCTATTTACCTTAGCGTCCTAGCCGGAGGTGTATTACAGATGTATTATGAAAAGGGCCTGGAGAAACCTTTCAAGGAATTCCAGCTGCAGCCACACTGTAAGCTGTCCGAACCCAAATTAGAGAGCTATAATGTCTCGGGAAAAATCCATACTGTGAAGATCGAGTGTGTGTCTTACACAGAGAAAAGGAGGTATCATCCCAAAGTAGAAGTGATCCATGAGCCAGAGGTTGAGCAGATGTTAAAGCTGGGCACCACAGATTATAACGACTTCACCGATTTCCTCGTAACGGTCGAGGAAGAGCTTATGAAACTTCCTACCCTTTCTAGACAAAAGAGGAATTATGAAGAGCAGAAAATGACTCTGGAAATAGTGGATAACTTTTGGGGGAAAGTCACTAAGGCAGAAGGAAAACTCGTAGAAAGTGCTGTCATCACGCACATTTACTGCTTGTGTTTTGTGAACGGAAGTGCCGACTGCTTCCTAACCCTGAATGACCTGGAGCTGCAGAAGAAGGATGAGCGTTACTTTGAGAAGGAGGAGGAGAAGAAATGGATCAATATTCTCGATTACCATTTCCATAACTGTGTCAAAGCGCAGGAATTTGAGCAATCGCGAATTATTAAGTTTACACCCCCGGATGCCTATAGGCTGGAACTGATGCGTTTCAGGACACGGTATAATGGGCAAGACCTTCCCTTTTCTGTGAAGGCTGCGGTAGTGGTTCAGGGGGCATACGTTGAACTTCAGGCTTTTGTAAACATGTCTTCAACTGCTCTGATCCCAATGCATTTACCCTGTGTGAAATCCTGTGAAAACGTTATGATACGCTTTCCCGTTCCCACGCAGTGGATCAAAGCACTTTGGACCATGAACCTCCAAAGGCAGAAATCCCTAAAAGCAAAAATGAATAGGAGGGCATGCCTTGGCGCCTTACACGAGGTTGAATCTGATCCCGTGATACAAGTCTCGGTTGGAACAGCAAAATACGAGAGTGCCTACAGGGCTGTTGTGTGGAAGATAGACAGGCTTCCAGATAAAAACTCAAGTAAATAATTTGCACTATAAAATGATGGGATTGGGTGCATGTCTTCACTGGTTTTATGCTTCTGTGCCTCTATCAGCTTCCATAGTTTGGGTTTTGATCTGTGCGGTGGTATTGGTAGAAGCTGGAGTAACCTTTCAGGAAAAAGAATATAGCCTTTTTTTTTTTTTAAAGGACATTTTTCTAATTTATTTGATGGAGGCAGATGTATTATTATCAGTAATTATAAGCACGCAGTATCATGGAAGTGGATCTCATCATTCTGAGTAAACCTCAAGTTTGTAGTAAGAAAGAGGGAAGGCTTTATGCCTCACATATACCAGCTGGGCAATGGTGGGATGGGAAGCAAATGCCGGTAGGTAAAATGATTTGCCCACTAAGTATCACACAGTTAATAGGAAAGGTGGTACTGTAACTGTTGGGTCTTGGCTTTCTAGCATCATTTAAGAGACGATCGGTAGGATACATAACTAGAAGGTACTGTGGTCAAACTTGCTGTAGGAAGTTGACTGTGCTTTTGCAAAGGCTAATATCCTATTACCTCTTTTATGGGTTTGTGCATGGAGATTGTGCACTCATGGCAATAACTGCACTGACAAAAGATGCCTCCCACTCTATTCCTGTTTCTCTCTGGTGGTGGTACCTCACTAAAAACTTGCAGCAATAAAACCAGCTCAGTTTATAGTCGTACATGTGGAAATTGTTAATTTCCCACTAACTCAAGTAGTTATTTTGCCTTTATTTAATGGAGAAAATATGACTTTTTGGAGAAGGGAAATATAAATATATGGTTTTAAAATTCCAATTTTTAGCCATATATAGTACTTTTCTAAAGGCATAAAAATTCTTGAGGAATACAGTATTCTGCTTCAAGTTCTGTAGGGTGAAGGCATTTGATCCTTTGCTTGGATATGCATTATGTGTATTTTCAGCTTTGGGAATCTATGTAAGACAGATAAATTAAAACATTTTGCCTAAAATACCTGTAAAATCTGTACTTTTAAGGAGGGACTAAGTGTGTAGTATTAACAAATGGATTGGCCTACTCTTGTAGTACCCTAACTGTCTGGACTAACTGCCTCTTTAAAATGTCCAGAAAAGATTTAGTCTTCTGCAGTCCTGGTTTCAGGTATGGTAGTGCTAAGTTGACATATCCACTCCCAGGTTGTGACAGCTAGAGAGGTGTGCAGGTGAGAGTTAACATTCAAAAACAAAAAAAAAGAGTAAAGGCAAAAACCTCACGAGGAATTTTTTTTTTCCTTCATTTTTAACTAATTGTAAGTTATACTTAATCTGGCCTGTTGTTTAGGTAATTATGGCTTTATTTTATTTTTTTATAGTTTGATATTTGAATTCTGATTGATATTTGAGTGACAGAACTAACAGAACAACGGAAAAACTGAGGCAGGGGCAAATGAAAAGGGAGTTATTATCCTGAGTCTGTAAATGAACTAGATTGCTTTTGGTATTAAAACAGCATTTGAAAGCATCCTGCATCAACACGCTAATGTGGCAGTTGTGAGAGTATGAATTAGTGCATGGCTGGTGGCAGACGGGAGCCAGTATTTTTACTAGCGATGCTGCATGGAAATACTGGTCCTTTTTGCATGCGGACTGCGTCTTGCTCAGGCGATGAGGTCTCTCAAACCTCGAGCAATTGTGCCTCTCGATTTCTACTGATGTGCACCGCAGGAGGAACGACACAAACGCCGCTGCAGTCAGGTTCAGAAATGATGTTGTGTTAACGCCTTCTCCGTTTTTCTCCTTCTTTTGCTTTGGAAGAAGCTGTGGTCAGCTTGGACCTGTGGCTAATGCCATATAGTTCCTCCCGAATTGGCCGAGCCCTCCCTTTTACATGCCACTTCTTACCTGGGTATCTCGTGCGGTGCTCGGCGAGGATGCTGGTGGCTGCCAAGCGATGGGCAGCGGGAGGGCAGAGGAGACGCAGCATCGGCAGATGGGCTAACACAAGGCAGGGAACCAAGCCAGAATTAATGGCACGGGGAGAGAAATGACAGAGAGAGGGAAGATAAGGGGAGGCAGTAAGACAGGACTTGGGGAGACTGGAAAATGGACAGTTGATGGAGAGATGAAGGAGAATTAGCAGGCAGAAGAAGGTTCTTCAGGTCTTCCAAATCTGTAGATATGGGTGTCTTGCACTCTAGGCTTCAAGGATTTGCACCGTGCTGCTGCGACCTGGGTGTTTTCCCAAGGCTTACGGGACTGACTGTTTGGGTAGCTTTTAATATTCTTTGCTATTTAATGTAGGTTTGCTTCAGCAAAATCAAGTCAGCAATTTAGTCAGGCAATTTTAAAGAAGATTATAAGTCTTCGAAAGTCTTTAATTCCCTGCAGTTCATTCACCTTACGATTTGATGTGCACAATTAACTTCGGATTTATATTATTTGAAAGTAAGAACTGTTTTTTGTGGCATTCTACAGCTTTACCAGTAGCTTAAACTTTTGACATGTGAGTAAGTCCTCTGGCTGAGATCTGCAAAATCGTTTGTATCCTTGAAATATTCATGTATTTGAAAAAACATTTTGGTAGTAATCCTGCCCAGTCAAAATTTAAACCTCTCTATCAAGTTTTCTGTATGTAGTTCAGAGTTTAAAAATAGAGTTGTCCCAAGGCATGCCAAAAATCTGAAGGCAGTGAAACTAATAGAAATATGTAAACTTTCCTAATATGTTTACTGCAGGAAGAAAAATATGCCGAGGCTTTTGCTTTCAAAAAGCCTTCGTCCAAGGCTTCTTAAAAAGGCAGGGAAAAGGAAAAGTTGCCTACAGTTCTATTGTGATTCCATTTATAGACATTGAAATATGTTAGTATCCACTGGATTCCATTAAAGTGCTTCTTGGAAGAGTGCTGGCCAAGCGAAGTCGGTGTGAGCTGCAAGATACCCCAGAGTTTTAAAAGCTGCCTGTGCTTATTCAGATATATAAATGGAGAGTTTGGAGCCAGAGTGTTAGCGTTATTTTAAAAAAAAAAAAGAAAAAGTTAAAAAGCCATAGATTTTGAAGGTTGCTCCAGTGAAATTTCTGCAAATTGAGTCTACTTTTGTGAAATCAGGGCATCGTATAAGGGACTGTAGAACACGTTATGATTTCAGCCCAGTACTGGGGCCAGTCTTTGGGCTGGAGCAGCTGTCTGCACCTGTGTCACCCAGGGAGCTGGGGAGAGACCAGACTTCGAAACGCTGCGTTTTAATCTCTTGCTGTGTAAATTCTTGCCCTCTGGTGTTTCCTGCTAGGACAGCTCCATCCTTGGGCTGTTGTGTAAAGCAACAGTTCTTCAGCTGATTATTTCTCTTTTTCTTCTGCATCATGGAGCCACACTGAGGAAGCAGTGGTTAAGCAACACAGAGAAATGGAGCTGGGGAGCTTGTGGCTGCTGGCAGCCCTGCTCCTGTCTTTTAGCATCTGAGCATGGACTCCAGTGTCGGAGGTGATGTGGTTCCCAGCAACCTTCAGCTGCCGTTTTTCTTATTTTCTAAACTGCCTAGGTGGAAAACCCCAAGCTTTGTCATGGCTTGGAATTGGGCTCCATCCCTGCCCAGCCACCTCCTTCTGGCACCAGCAACTTTGCAACCTGCTCCTTGGTGGTGGTATCTGCCCACTCCCCTATTTCCCATGCATTTTTCCCAGAAGGTTGGATAAATACACCCATTTAGACATAGCTGCAGGAGTTGTTAACTTCTAATGATCCTAATGTAAATCTGTTCTTTGTAATTCTTCATGTTTTCATGTTCAAAATAAGACTTTTAGAACTAGACCTATTTTGGCAAAAATAGAATTACTACTTCACTAACATAACCAGCACTCTTTTTTTGGCCTAAATTGCTTGGCTTCATGAGCCTTTCTCAGATCAAGGTTGCTTGAATGCTACTCATACAGGTGAATAAGGGCTAAATAGTGCGGGTAGATGCAGCAAAGTTAGATTTTTAATTGTTTGTGAAGTGCTATATGAACGCTAAATGACAATTTGAATCTAGTTTCATAGTTTTACTGATCTTTTGTTTTTTCGTTTTGGCTTTCTTGTTATTCTTCAGAGGAAAAGAGCAAGAATGGAACATTTTTAGGAAGCAAGAGCCAGATTTTCAGCTGTAAAATAGGAAAGATTTAGGTCTCTCAATTCACAAAAATCTTAACAAGTTGTCTAGGCACCTAAACCACAGGGTTTCTGTCTCCTAAATTAGCTAGTAAAAGCTCAGTTATCTCCCCAAATTATATGATTGCCTTTCAGGAGTCATTCGATTTCAGTAGTCCAGGTGATCATGTCTCCATGATGCCTGATCAGCCACATTTTGGATAGCTGGGCTTGCATCTGAGTATGTCGTCTTAGCTTGGTGTACAGGCTTACACTGTGCCTGCTCCAACTCACTTGTCTTTCCACACCACTACCTTTTCTCTGTTTCTGGCCAACATCTTGCTTTTTCAGCATTACAGTTTCTTTTGCAAAAGGATCTCGTACATGCAGCCTTTCTTTTGTCTTCTAACTCCAGTGTAAAACAAGGCCTGGGAAGCAGTAGTTTCACGGAGCAGAGATGACAAGGACTGGCCAGTTTTAGGTGAAAACTAAGGCAATGCTCACAGTCTTCCAAAGTGTTGATGGGTCACTTTGTGGTCTGACAGCTGATGGGAAGAAGTTGCTCCATGCTCCTAGCACAGCCCAGCAACGGGCAGAAGAACTTCCGCAAGTGAAGTGGTGAGTACCTCCTTCTAACATTGACGTTGGTACAGGAGACGAATGGGCTGGGGGGAACCCTGTGTTTTGGGAGTAGGCAAAAAGGTCCAGTGGAGGCGGCTCCAGAGGATTCAGGGCTGTAGCCTTACCCAGATCCCAAAACTATCATCTCTGCCTTTGCAGGTTACCACTGAGGGGAAAGGAAGGACCCCAGAACTCATCGGACCCCCACACTGAGACCACATCCTGGGTGTGGGTTAGCTGGAATATAAGCCCAGAGATCTTTTTAAGGGCTATATGGTACTGAATCACAACTGTGCCATGTCTAACAAAGGAGCCTTTAGCAGCACACCAAGACAACGACCCGTTTATGTCTGGGCTCAAGTGGACATCTGTTATCCAACATTTACCATCAGATACCTGCCCAGGAAAATTCCAAGCAGTGGTTATTTCTGGATTCCCTTTCTCAGAAGACAAAATAATTTTCCAGAGAATTCCCATTGCTACTTGTTTCTCCCAGAAACTTGTTCCTCCCTCCCAGAACAGGAAGCTGCTGAATTTGATCTCCAAAAGCCCTTAGATCTACACTGTTTTTCTTCTACCACAAATGAACTCAAACAAGATGCAGCTGCTCTTTGACAAACCCTTTCTCCTCAGACCCTTCGTTAACCATAACCCCAGAGGCTGAGAGCACCACTTTCTTGGATGAGGCATGCCGTGCCATCTTAGTGTTGCAACCCCTGCAATTTTCTCCAGGACACTTCACTTGTGGCTGATGTTGTGCAGTCTGCGCATCCCAACCCAGCAAATGGGTTTGTGATAGGACAAGAGGGCATGGTCTGAAAGTGTGCCAGAAGAAGTGCATGCTAGAAATGAGGAGGCATTTCTTCACAGAAAGGGTTGTTAGGCATTGGAATGGGCTGCCCAGGGAGGTGGTGGAGTCCCCATCCCTGGAGGTGTTTAAGAAAAGACTGAACGTGGCACTTAGTGCCATGGTCTGGTTGACATGGTGGTGTTAGGGCAAAGGTTGGACTTGATGATCCCAGAGGTCTCTTCCAACCTCATCGATTCTGTGATTATGTAACGGCACAAAGACCAGCTCCAGTAAGTGTGTTGCCAAGGTGCATCCTGGAACCACCATGGAGTGGTGCTCCCGGTGCTCCCAGTGGAGCAGGTCCTGGGAGCCAAGAGAAGCCCAGCTCAGGTGGGTTGTGGTCCTGCAGATGGGATGACATCTCGCAGTTTGGCTCTGGAACAGGGTCCTTCTTATGACTTCCTTCACTGCTGGTGCTGCTGTCACGACAGCCGTTGCTGGGATGAGGGCAGATTCAAGGATGGAGAAGCCCACCTCAACGCAGGCTCATTCCACCATGCCCAGGCAGCCTGGAAGAGGGACTGTGGACCAAGAGAGCGTTAGTGCAGGAGAAACGGGATTGGATACAGCAAGAGATGACCAGCAGCAATGGAGGACAAGGCCCATGTCATAGAGGTACACAGATCGGCCTGTCACTGTGGACATGACTCTTGAAGCGCCATTGCCTCCTCACAGTTGTTTAGTGCTCTGACTTCATTCTCAAGGCTTGGCAGGTGGCTGTAGCGCTCGTTTCTGACTTTGTTCCCTCCTCTTTCAGTAATAAAGTCCCTAATGTTATCATTTTTACCTGTCTCTGTGTATTATCTTATTGTCTTGAGACTTTAGCCATGTTGCGTGCCCCTGCCATCGCACTCCTTTGCTTAAGACCTTTACAGGCTTGCGAACTGAGTATCTTGGTGCCTGGGAGGACCCTGTCCTGTAGTGTGCTCAGAGGTGTGAGTAACGTCTCGCACACGCCGTCAGCACTGATTGAGCACAAACGGCCGTCGGTACCTCCTACTCCACCTCCATGCCAGCCTTGCTATATACCTGCGTGGGTGACTGAGCCCGATTCATGCACAAGTGAACTAAACGGTAGGCTTTTACATAAAAAGGAGGTGACGGTGCTACTGCTTTTGGTCATGGGCTGTGGTTTGGGTGGTGATTGTCATTTTTTAAGTGTGTGGGGGTTGTAAAGCATTGTGCCTTGGCTGGTGTGGCAGGTGGGTTGCAAAGTCTACAAGGAGGGGTGAAGTGTTTCAGTTTTTCCATCTGATCTCTCCAGCCTGTCCTGGTTTGGTTTCCCTCCCTCTGTGCTGGCTTTGGTGATGGCCATTGCTGGGCGTCTGCTTCGGCCCACTCACCTTAAAGGTGCTATTGTACTGGACATATTACGGGGAGCTTCATTCCCAAAACTCGGGACCTACACATTTTTTGTTGCAGTGATCCCTACCAGTCCCTTTTATGGATCTGCCCTTGCATTTATGAATGCAAGTTATATTACCTCTTCCGACAATTTCTGTAACCCGTTCCTTATGAGCGTGTATTAGAGCTGTGCTTTGGTAGACAGAAACGGGGAGGGGTTGCTGGCTCTCCGTTGTGATATGCTTTTCTTTAAAGGTGCCTAGGAGACTTCATGGCCAGTGTTCGATACTCTTCCGTGGTGCAGAATTCTAACTGGTGTGGGTATATAGCATTGTTTTCCAAACTCTAGTTCAGGTTTTCTCTGAACATTGCAAGTAGTTATATAAAGAAGCAGCATTTAGGATAAGGATCGGATGCGATGTACTGCTGGAAGCAAGCCTGCAGGGAATGCTTGTAAATCAGCCACATAGAGAGTGCAGATGGTGAAGGGGACTGCAGTTGTCCCGCGGCATGTCCCTTGTCCAAAGCGGTGGCTGTAAATGCTGCTGGGTTTCTGTGCACGTGCCTTTGGGGTCAACCAAACAAAAAAGAGGAACAATTGTAGTCAGCAAACAGCTTTTTAAGCTACTGATTATTGTTGTTGTTGTTCTTAAACCTGGAAAAAAGAAGGGAGAGAGAAAAAGAGTTGGAGACCTCCCCTTCTGAAGTTTAGGGGCTGGTAATCCGAAGCACACTTCCTATTCTGTTCTCCCCTTCCCTCACCTTTTCTTCTAGGCAGTCAAGTTTTAACTGTGCTGTTGAGTGTAACAGCAAGGAAGAGGGTGGGAATTAATAATTATACTAATTATATAATTAGTCCAAAGGAAAACAAAATGTTAAATGTTTTAGTGAGCATGATTAAGACAAGCATGAATTTCATGGTTTGATTTTTGGGGACCCATTGACTTTATGCCAGACTTGGAATGAAATCTGGAGGATGGTTTATTGAATTAGACTTTGTTCTGGTGAAGTCGGAGACACATATGACAGAACTCTACCCATCAAACTGCTCAAATGTAAATCATCTCCTAAAATCAGAACTGGCTTGGGCAGGCTGTGAGGCAGGTTGCAGGGAAAACCTGCAGCACAGAGCAGAGGATGCACCTAGCCCAAGGCTCTCAGGAGCAATGCAGGTGTAGCTTTTTGTATTTATTTTTGCCTTACAAAATGCCCATGAGCCTGTGGATGTGGAGTGTTATAGAAATTTTTCCCATGGGATGGATAAAGCTCAGTGTATGTTAACTCCATCTTCAGTATTTCCTTCATTCTGATAGGAAATTGATTCCTGCCACCAGAGAAAGCCAGTGCATAAAAAACGGGACATTTTTGCCTGAACTTTGTGATGCCGTTCAGTGTAATGGATGAAACCCAAATATACACTGCCAGGCTTGCCTTTGACAAAATACAGCCAATCCCTTCTCTGCTATTTTTTTTTTTCCTGCCTGCAGCCAAATGGTAGTTAGTTGTCTATGCTGATGGTTAACATCCTGGAGAGGAGGAGAAAGGCAGAATTACTACTTTTTGCCCTGAAGAATTTGGAAAGGCAGCTGTGATATAAAAGATTATTTTCATTATATTATACTGCTTTCGTGCACATAGCGAGCTTGCTGACCTCGGTTTCTTTGGAAAGCAGGCTTTTCACCCTGGTGTTCCTGTGTGCCAGGAGAAGGAGAAATGCTTTCCCTTACCATCGCCACGTAGAAGAAACACTAAAGCAAGTGATCCCTGGGATCTAAGGCTGGATTAAAGTAATTTAGAATATGCTGCGTTACACGGGCTGTCCTTCATGACTCTGCTTTATAACACAACAGTGACTTTAGTAATACTTCTGTTTGGAAGAAACGGGGTATGTTCTTTTCCCATAACAAAGGAAGCTAGAAAGGTAGTCCAGGTAGCCATTATCCTGGCAGCTGAGATATATCTTGTTTGAGCAGCACTCTGAGCTGCGCCTTTATCTTCCTGCCGTAGACGTACTGTAATAAATGATGTTACACAAGATAGCTGTAGTACTTGAAATAAACACTCCAGTAAAATTCCTACAGCAGAGAGCTCTGGAAAGGGTGGTTGTTGGACACAGGGCAGCATCTCTGCCTTGGCTAAGCTGGGGACTTTGAGATTTTATTTTTCTATGAGAGTAAGAAATGCATTTTCAAGGGAAAACTGAGATTCTTCCCTAATAGTCTGAATTTAGCAAGCAATCTCTAGGTTTTAATACTCTTCTCTCAATCAGAAGCTGGAAGGATCTGGTAAATCTTGTGTAAATTAATATGTAAAACTGCAATGATTGTGAAAAGTGTGCTGAAGCAGACAAAAAATGAGTAATGGGCCACCTTATGCCCAAGTAGCCAAAGACTATGGATAGAATAATCTTGTATCATAACAACAGCTCTGCATTAATAAAAGATAGAGCTGTGCTCTCTTGCTAGCAGATTAACCTTGCACTGTAAACAAAGAAAAGATAATTAACTGATGGTGTGTTTTGTGTTTTGTTTTTTTTGTTTTTTTTTTTTTTTAAATTTTCCAAGGTTCAGATCATCCACACAGCCTGTCTTACAAATTGGAACTTGGATCAGACCAGGAAATACCGTCTGACTGGTATCCATTTGCTACTGTGCAGTTCATCGTGCACGATACTTGTGCCTCAGGAACAGAAGTCAAGTCACTGGGCATAGAGAGCGATCTGCAGCCCCAGAAACATGTCGTTCAGAAAGCTTTTTACAATTGCCAGGTATTTTTGAGGCTGTGCTTTCCTTCCCTTCTTCCTCCTCACTCCTCCATACAGTATTTGCAAAGTGAATGTGCTTTGTATTCTAAACATATCTTGCAAGTATTTGTGATAATGACTTTGAGCAAAGGAATCATTAAAAAATAATTCCTTGTCTGATCAAAGACGATGCTGAAAAACAGAACTGCAAGTGCAGGGTTGTTTTTCCTCAGTTCAGCTATTTTTGGGAGTAGTGGTTTTGAAATTTTTTGGGTCTGGAAATGTTTTGATTCCATGTCAAAGCTTTTATTCCTACCGTTGCTGCTGTTCACACTTTCAGTGCCCAATTATTTGCTAATTCTACCTGGGTTTTTTTGTTTTCTAACTACAGGTTGAAATTGAAAAGAAGTGGATTAGGCTTGATGGAGAAGATCCAGACAAGGCTGGCAACTGCCTAATGCAGTAAAAGAGGACAGGAGGCACCATCATAGGATATTAGTAGGAATCAATTTACATAGGGAATTCTATTGTTAGAAGCAGCGCAGTGACCTAGTTTAGGATATAAACATGGTCATTGAATTTTTCTGTTGGTTTTTTTTAGTGCTTTTGGGTTTGATTCTGCACATCAGTACTCGTTTGACTGGCCTGTGTTCAAGTGAACTTCCTGTCATGGGAATACTGGGATGAGTAAGGTCTCCTTGTAAAGAGTTGCAGGATGTGAGCCTTTAATTGACTGATTCTAATACATTATTTTCCTGTTGTGTGTCTGTGACTTGGGAATGATCTCATACTCCATATTGAAACCTAACGGCACTACTTAAAGAGTTCATGTCACTTGGACATACAGCATTCAGCAATAAAAACTGTCAGAGTGCTTATGTGCGGACCAGCATCTGTGTAAGGTCCAGCAGGACCAATTACATTTTTTAGCGGCGTTTGTAAACTGAAGTTCTCCCATGTTTCTGCTCCCCTCGATATATGTGAACAGAACAAGTCGTAATATTATTCTCGACAAGAGCCTCAATTAATGAGTTGGAAACAGGGTGATTTCATTGGTAAAATGGGAAAAGTTCCTCCGCAATAATATTCTTCATTTTTCTGTGGCTGTGCCTGTTTCCTCCACAGCACTTTATAGGTTCACTCAAAGTAATCTCTTGGGCAAAAAAACATATGGCAGATGTGATTGAAATTTCTGTGCCAGCATTAGGCAAATCTTTTTCACTACTGCAGCAACTGAGACAAGGGGCAGATCCTCAGCAGGCATAAATCAGTCCAGGCCCATTTCATTTGATGAAGCTTTGAGAATTGACACTGGTGGAGGGTTTTCCCCACAAGCTGCAGAAATGGCTGGTTGCTGCTGTTTGCTCGGCATCTCCAGATGTTGGTTTGGAAACTGCAGGAGCTGTTGCTCTGAGTAACTTTTAAGACAGACTTTCCATGCATGGGAAGGGAGATGTTTTCAAGCTGCTGGCTTTAAAGGCGTTTTCTGTGGGGAAATAATGCAGAAATGCACTATTGCAAGAGAAGTGAAGCTGGGATGCTTCAGCAGGCAGCTTGAGCTACTAATCCATATCCATGTGTTAACTGTGTTTTCAACAAACTATTGGCATTTAGGGAAAGGTTTTAATGCTTCCCCTCTGCCATTATCCCCTTTGTCATTTTCTGCAGACTGTAATTCCAGGTCTGAAAACAATCTGATAAATTAAAAAAATGCTCCTGATACTTTTTTTTTTCCTGCAGTTTTCATAAAATTATCCTTACTTCAAACTGAAATTAGTGGAGAACAAAAATACAGTAATACACTAAGTCTCACTTTATATTTTGTACAGCTTGTAACTATTTATATGAACACTGTGTAAAAATACAGATAAATGTTATTCCCCAAAAGTAGAAATATGTGGGATATGCACTGAGAAAATTACCAGTCTGAGGAAACAGAAGGCCATAATATGAACCTAGTTCATCACAATAAACTTTTCCCCGCATTTGGAAGCTGAGAATGAAATGGGTAATAGATTCTATAGTAAGTCCTGAGGGCAGGGTTTTTTATGGGTATTGCATTGCCAAAGCCCCAAATAGACTATTATAGTATTTTGGCTTCTCTATATATCCCTTTTTATTAGCAGATTATATTATTATAAATCTAAGCAAGCCTTTGAGTGTAGTAGTGATCCAAATACATCTCAGCTGTTGCATCCTCCATCCGTGTTTTGACTTGAGAAGCCATTAGCACCTTCAAGTCATGTTTGGTTTATTTTATTCATATTTAATTTTGGTTTATATACTTCTCAGCTGAACTAAGGGGCACAGTGTGCACTAGGGCAGTGTTTATACTTAGCATCATGGCAGAGCTCTGCAGTTTGCTGAAGTCCATGGTTATACTAGAGCTACAATATCTATTAACCTCTTGGCTCAGTAAGGTAGTGGAAGGAAAATAAGCGTTGCAGATACCTGTGCTATCATTTGTCTGAGGCTGACTTGTGTTGATTGGCGTTAATACAGCTAATGCAGTAAATCTGTTAGCAGTGGCTATTGCCCAAAGCCTGTCTTCCCCAGCTGGCCCCTATTTTTCTGTTTTTAAGAAGGAGGGACAGCCAGGCTGGTCTGGGACTCTTTCACCTTAGGATCCCCATTTGCAGCACTCATCTTCTGGGCATTCAGTACCTGGTGGTGTTACAGGTCCTGCAGAAGCAATGGCTACTTTTCTTCTGTCAGGTCTCTGCTGTATCTTGGGATGTGTTTAAGAAGCACACGAAGCATTGACCCCTCAAGATACAAGCTATTGTTTTGAACGACCTAAGCGATCAACAGCCACATCACAAGTCATCTTGCCTGCTAGTGAGTCTGTCTTATATCTGGTATGGTGCAAATGATCGTTCAGCCTTGTTGAACTCATTAATATATTAAGGGCAAGCTACAGCTTTATCTGTGTTGCAGACTCTTGGATTTCCATCTGAGGCCTGCAAGACTCACCATTAACTTTAATCGGAATTGGATCGGGATCACAGAGAATTAATTGCACGGAAGTATTGCCACACTGAAAGAAAGTCACTCTCTTTAATGTTTCATTAGGCTTTCAGTTTAAACCTGACAATTAGTGCAGCCTAAGGCTGAGTAATTACTTTGTTCAGTCTCAAACTGATGTTTGTATGCCTCACTGTCAGAATATTTAAAAATAGGTTGCAGTTTAATGAAAGGTTTGAGTTGTCTGACTTATTTTTTCTCCCCCTTCAAATTCTAACTTCCTATTCCATTGCAACATGCCAAAACAGAAACACCCTGGCTTCCCCTTTCTTCTTCTGCATTGTCTGATGTCCTTTAGTACAGCCTAGTGAACAAATATTCTCAATGTTTAAGACTAGTTTGCTAATATTTTCTATAAATGCTACAGCAGGTGACAGTCAGTATGCATACTGGTGTTGATTCTTTAGAAATCTGGGCTGTAAGTAGTCTAACTGCAATTTGGGGAGGGGAATGGAGCTGAGAACAGTTGCTATAAGCTGTTGCGATGCTCAGTGTTCAGCTAGCAGAAGGACTGGAGCTTTAAATAACCCATGAGGTACATTGGCATCGTGCGAGGGAGCCAGGTCTCACACCTATCTGATCTCTGCTTCCCACAGCTAGCGCCTGCCGTCGCTGAAATGCTTCCAACTGTTTGGGTCACTTAAGATGCTGACACTTCGCTAACATTTAGTACAGGGCAGTATTTAGATATTAGCTGTGTTTCCTTCACAGAGGACCAGCAGGGTTTGGGATATTTTATATTTTGAACAGAAAACAATGAGAACAGCTATTTTTATAGTGTGTTTGCCTTATTTACAAAGTGTCGTGTTTGCTGAAACCAACAAACTTTATCTTTGCGTTCACCTTTCTCATAGTAATTTTGTTACTGTAGGTAAATGGTACTTGATGTAATTTTGGATTCAAACACCCATTGAAGTCAATGGAAGGCTTTTAACTGACAAAATGGGATCCGCATCAAAGTCTCTCAGAATAAAAGGAGAGGCAAAAAAAAGAAGAAAGGAATAGTGATAATGGGCAGAAAAAGCCCACTGTAGACGATTCTTGATGCTAGTAAGTAAGCAACCTGCAATGCTTGCTTATTCCAAGCAGAAAAGAGCACAAAAGAGAGGAAAAAGAGGTGGTGGTGGGTGGCAAAGCTGAAGCTTTGCAGTGATTGGGAACGATGATCGGGCTGCCCCTGTGGAGCAGCTCTGGAGAAATGAGGATGATGGTGCCTTCCATTGAACATGATGCCAAGCCGCTGTCATCCTTCTGCTCCTTGCTTTTTTTTCCCTCCAGATTCCATATTAATTGTCCAAAAGTACTTTACATCTGAAAACATGTTTTCAGGTGTTGTGTTTATTTTAGTCGATGGACTTCGTAGCTGCCGTGTTGGTGTCCACACCTCTATTTTACATTTATGTGTCTTTTTGTTGACTAAACGCAGTAACTAACTGCTGCAGTTAGTAGTTCTTAGCTATAATTTTGATAACTCTGAAGCAGTGGTGTTATTCTTAATGGAAAATATAATTTTATTTGGGTCTTTTGTCAGTATAAGTAAAAACAGATCATGCTGATAATCTTGTAAGAACATTTTGTAGATTGCATATTGATTAAAAAAATAAAGTTATATTTCAAACTAGCAGTTTCTTGTCCCCTCACTAGAAATTTATCAAGCTTGGTTTACATTTACTATAATTAACTGGTTGATCTTGTATCATCAGGTATTGCATTTTACTAGAAAGAGCAGTTCTGCGCTGTGTGCGAGTGGGGGACATCACTCCTCATCTTAGATAAAGCTAGTTGCAGAAAGCTGAAAAAAATGCACTATATTCCGTTAATGATCATTTATGGCAGGCCCTTTTCCTGCCTCATTTCCACAACAATAGTAACCCAAAGAATACTGTGTTTTTTCCTGTTGAGTACTTCCCCTGATCTCTCTGGGATATTTGAATATAACATAGCAACAACTGTTTAAGACTTCCACAAAGTTCAAAGGCTGTTCTTGAAATGACCTATTACTAGGGA
>NW_009627564.1:0-5956 GCF_000690535.1 Cariama cristata | reverse complement strand
GAAACCTCTGTGGGGAAATACCGGAATAAGGCAGAGGTCTGTGGGGCAGCATTCAAAGAATGGGTTTAAAGTATAAAATAACCATGCCACCTGTCCTATGCTGCTGTCTCCCTAGCAAACCAGTCAGCTATTCTGGGAAACACTGGGAAGTACAGTTAACCTCCATTTTCACTTCATGGGTGTTCTGTTGGACTTCAGCAAGCACCTGCAAACAGAAAGCAGGTGTCTAGCAGAAACATAGTCTCCTTCCAGAGCTTAAACAGTTTGCAATGTTTAAAAGAATTGGCGAACAGTATGATTCAGGTACATGAAAAAGTGAGATGGGAAATTGCTAGAATACAAGTAAAAACATGAAAACACTTATTTTTGGGACAGTTTCCTAGTATGTGCTATTTTATAGCCCTGTTCTTTCCTTGGTAAAAACAACCTGTAATTTTTTACAATAACAATCATAACACATTGTAAGTGATGTTCACACTCCCTGCTGAAGCCTTACTGGTAGAAATAAAAGAAAAAGCATCAGCTCAAATTCTGCTTTGCCATCCCACAAAACCCGTGGTAAGGTATTTCTGGTTGTGGGTAGGTACAGTCTAGCATTACGTTGCACTGTGATGGCCTTTTTGGTTTGATATAGAATAACTTTCACTTCCATTTCCATATTCAACAATAAGAGGCCGAGGGGAAAAAATCAGAAGGGGGGACATGCTGGGAGCGGAAGAGACCCACAAAGAGTGACCGGCAGCGGAGGTAAGAGGGAGGAGGCAGGGAGTTGGCAAGGGCAGCAGGCAGAGCTTGTTTGCAAGGGTTAAGGAGAACTGCTGCCACTCTAAGTCGAGGTGAAAAGCTTACCTATAAAAGGGACTGAAATAGAAAAGCAGTGAGGAACCCATGCAGAGAAGTGCCATCAAGGGAAGGTAGTGAGAACAAAGTTGCGAGTAGCTGAAGGGGGCAAAAATGAACTGAATGTTCTCCTGGGGTGAGGAGGAGTCGGGAGCAGCTGAAGAAGGGGGGGACATGGGCAGAGCCACAGCAAGGTGGCTGTGAGACTGATGGGGCACAGTGAGGTGTGCCATACCTGAAGAAGCCAAGCTGGTGATTGCTTGTGGCATGCCACAGCTCAGCAGCTGGCCCTGCTTTCATACACCTGCCATTACACACCAAGCAGAAGAACTTGCTCAACGTGTCTTGAGCATCCCCGTGTCACATCTGTACAGCTGTTGGTAATGGTAACCTATCTTTCTGCACAGGAAGATCTTGCTCATGCAAGGGACCAATGACACAGTCATGCTGTAGGAGGTGCAATGAAAATATTGAATAAAACCCAGCAGTGGAACAGGGAGGAGAATTTAAAGCAAGAACTTAGGCATTAGCGTGATGATAACCAGAGGTAAGCTACCACGGTAACCTTGTTAGACTGCTCTCTGGGGAGTGACCTTCGTCTGTCAAGTCATCTCTACTGTTGAGTAGATTTTACTGTCTAAATGTAAGTACACCAGGATTTAGGTGACAGTTCATCGGAGATGGAAGGAGCCATCCACTGCCTGGAGAGAAAAGGTGAAAGGCTGTTTTAGCCCCCTTCATGGAAAACCATTACTGAGTATCTTTGCTGCTAATTGTGTGGTTATAATGTCAAAAGGGGTGTGCAGAAGCAGGTAGATCTACACAAAAGCAGACTTAGGGGAAAAAAAGAAAAAAAAGAAGAGTGAGAAGGTGTGTACAGTCAAGTATTAGGACAGCGGGAGCCCAACCACGTTTGCTCAGAAAGGAAAGCTCAGGAAGAATGACCATGAGCAAATATGGGAGTCCTCACAGAAGTGCTTCCAAGACCCAGCATGGCAATGCAGGTTAGTCTCCGTACATCTGAGTTATTCTTTAGTAAATTGGTTTCAATTAGGCAGTAAAAAGGAGAACCCGACTGCTAAGCTGTACTTCAACCTGTCTCTCGAAGTCACTTGCTGGATGCTTTTAGTGGTGTGGCCGGTGCTGGTGAAAGGGGCTACTGTGGTCACGCAGCTTTATTCCTCTCCACATTACCAAATGCAAAGGTAGAGCAAATGGGCCTTGACCAAAACATGCTGCTCTGCTCTTTTTTAACTTCGCACTAAAACTGCTGGACTTCTGCAATCGTCTGCTCAACTATGAACTTCCGACAGCTAATTCAAATAAGGAGAAATGATGTTTCTGGCATTTACTCTCCCGCTGCACCCTGTCTCTGTGTGGTTCTGCATGCCACTGCAGCCAGTCCTTCTCCACTGGAGCCGGCGAGCCCAGGAACAGCCAAGGGGCAACTACAGATGGAGTGGGATTTCAACCACTGGTGCAGGGGGGTTAAATGAGACGGCAGGGAAGGGACTTAGAGAGCGATGAAGGCAAAGACAGTAGACAAAAGAGGAGGGAGCTGAACTAGGGCTTTTCTTGGGGACACAGGGCAGGAGGTTGGGGTCTTTCTGGGGAAAGAGGGTGCTGTAAACATCTGTACATCGTACCCAGGGAAACAAGGCAGGCAGCGAAGGAGGGAAGGGGAGCCGAGCGCTGAGCTAGGCACCAGCAGGAAGGAGTGTGGTAGAAAGCAGGGACAGGGGTAAGGACAGCGAAGTGGCTGGTGGCTGCTGTTTCCCTTTGAGGCTTTCGCTCCACATAAGGCATGTCTATCGGGGTGAGTATTTAGGAGAGGCAAGGCTTATTTCATCCTTAATTAGGCTTACTCATACTACACAAGCCTCTGGGTTTATCAAGGAGTTGAGAGATACAGTACTATTTCGGTACATTCAATCCATCTGGACTGCCATTTTCATATAGCAGTTTGTACAGGTCAGAGCCCTTCTTATGCCACCCAATGTCCTGAAAATTTGTCATGAAATTGAATTAAGGGACGGGTCTTTCTACTGTTCCTCTGATAAAGTGGTTTAAATCAGGTAAAAAAGGAGAGGCCCTTGAAGAAACAGGAATTACACATGATAAATGAAAGAGGAACAAATAACAGGTCCCAGTCTTATTTGTCTCAGAACTCTGATGGAAATGATGGAGTTTATAACAAAATCATGCTGTTAATAAAATTGGTTATGAGACTAGAGTGCCATATAACTATGAGGCAACAGCTGAAAAAAAGAGGGAGCATGTTAGAGAGTATCTTTAAAATGAAATTACAGTTCTGGCCATGTCAAGGCATCTCCATGAGGACTGCCTGGATTCTGCAACTGGTTCCTCCTAAGAACGATTGCTTTTACTTGGAAAGAAGGGCAAGATGGTATTCGTAAAATATGCTCTGAGAAAGATTTCTGCAGTCCTGTGGTTGAGCAGCCGTGTTCCTCTACAGCAGCAACGCTGGATTTAAACAGAAGAGGGCATTCATTACCAAGCAGCTGAGTTTGCTGAGGGCTCTCCGTTTCTAGAGGGAAGGCATTTGAAAACGGTAATTTTTTCTCCTTTTTTTTTAATGATTAATAAAGGTTCATCATCCAAAAATAAATCTTCTCTAGACATCATGTACCAAGAGCAGTATAAATAATTACAAATTAAAACCTGTCCAGTAAACGAATGTTTGAGGTGCCCTTAAGCAGCACTATCCCAAATGCTGACAAAAAACCCTGAAAAATCAGGCAGGTTTGAACAGCATGCTAATCTTTTCGATAGCCTGACTTCTAAAACTCTGGTGAGCTGTTAAAGAGACCGCTTTAACAGGGGGAGAGTTGGGTTAGAAGCAATGAAACCTGGATGCTGTTCCTGACTGCCATTTGTAAGCTGGGTCAAGATACTTGGTGTGTCTGTGCCTCAGTTTCTTGTCTTAAAAGGTGGGTTAAATGTTAACAAAATCCATAAGCATGAAAATCACTACAGGGTTGCACTTTATACTGCAGAACTCTGGTACTAGGTTAAGATCACCAGTATCAAAGCTAACCAGTCAGTATGAGTAATGCTGTTCACAGATATTGTAATATTTTTTTCCTGCTCAGAGAAGACTGAATTTTTTCAGTGTATACCAGGCTTTCTCATGCTGTTCAGCTGACACTGCTCACAGTGCTTGGATGAAAAGAAACCTTCTCTAGGAATTTGTAAAAGAAATTATATAGTGTATGTTGGTAGACCTCAGATGAAAGCACCAGCGCCTTAGCAGGAAGTGCCTTCTGCAACCTCCCTGTGCAGCTTGGAAAGTTGTATTCCCATTCCCAGTTTTTACTTTCTCCCCAGCGATAGCTGTGTACTATCAGTAGGCTTAGTCTGCTGTCCCTTGTATGAAAGGAGCTGACAGGTTGGCAGGAGCTTTGGTATTCACTGGCAATGCAAAGGGTATAATATACAACACATGGAGTATGCCCACAGTGCCTTGCGCTGGTGGGATGGATGCTAGGTGTATGCAAAGACAGAGACACGCTGTCAGCCTGAAGTGCAGGTGAAGATCGTTTGCTTTGGACTGCAAATTTTGATGTGGACATAGCCAAAGTAACCTGGCCACTACCTGAGACAGCGGAGAAGTTCTTTGGTATCAAGCTCCCCAAGCTCTCTTTTTGAAGTTAGGCATACAAACTGTTCCAATTTCAAGGCACTTTCTAATCCCTAGATAAACAAAGGGTGGTATAAAGCAGGGAACTCATTTATAAATCTTTCTGCACTTCCACCTTTCTAAAACTGCTGTACAGTATGCTGGCAGACAGATGGCTCTGCATCAGGTTTATCTGTCTGATGAGTAACTCGCAGCCAGCCGCAGGATCACCATCTGCGACCTTCAGGGCCCGGTGAGATCCCAAAGGCTGCAACTTCTTCCTGCTATCTCTGCTAACACAACAGGACAAACCAGACAGGCGAAGAATAATGATACTCTTAGTATGCACTATCCCAGACAGTTTCAAATGAGCGCTGTGCTTTAAAAAGATATGTTTTATTATTTAAATTATTCTATAAGCAAAGCAACATGGCTCGCCTTGTCCTTGTGATGATGCAGGGCATATAGAACAGCTGAATATGCAACTGCTGTTTAATTCAAGACACAGACAGTGTCATTAAACATATTTTGTTGCAGAGCAAAATTACTTCAATAGCAAATTGCATTTGTCTCACTTGTGAAAATGCAACTTACAATATTATTATGGATGTTGCTGCTTTTTTTTCCTTGTAGGTGTTAGTCTAGCCATATAATTAAGGGTCTGTCAGTATTTTCATTAAAGTCTTTTCATTTTTCAGGATGGGTAAGTCAGCCTTAAAAATTAAAGCTTAATGAGTGAGTCTCCTCTTCACAAGCCAAATAGCACTGTAACTACACAGCTACCTAAAAATGGAAAAAGAAAGGAAAAAGAGAAATTATGTTTCTAGTTTCTCAGAATCATCAGGGCAACACGGATCCATGAACGGACAGAAGGTGTATAAAGACCAAAGTATATATTCTCCTACATATATGACATTAATGAACATTTTTCCAGATGAGTAACTGCTAAATTGGTAAATCTCTGTATTAACATAGGAGCAGATTGCTGCAAATGTAAGCAGTAATTTGAGTGGTTGTACCAGATTGCTGCTACTACTTAACTGGTAGCTTCAGCTATCTCCCTGTTTATGAGGTAATAACAACTTCAGAGTTTATTAGAAGAAAATAACGTGCTTTTGTAGCCAGCTTTTCTAGGTATAGTTTCGCACTACGCGGTTCTCCAGACAAAGCCTCCTTTCCGCGATGCTCCCAAGCTGAAGTTTCAGGCTAGAGCTCAGGGCCCCCGCTGCAAACCGGGCCCCCCTGGGCGGCCTTGCCCTTTGTGCAGCGGCGGATCCCTCTCCTGGGTCTCAGGAGCTCAAAGAAGAAACCCGGGTTTAGTAACCAGGGCTCGGTGACAGCCCAGTCTGTGTCACTGCAGGAGGTGTCTCCAGGAGACGGAGGAAAACAGAGAGCCCAGCAGAGGAAGGCGGAGTAGGGCCCGGGCGGGGCCGGCGGTGGGCAGGCCGCGTCGCCATGGCAGCGGCGCCTTAAGGC
>NW_009627563.1:1944-2191 GCF_000690535.1 Cariama cristata | reverse complement strand
CCACACGTTTATTTATTTATGAAGCTCCGAGCGCGCCGGGAATGTTTCTTTCGGCAGATATTATATATTTGGTTAAGGGGGTGCATTTCTGTTGTTTAAAAGGGAGGGAAAAGGGGGTGGATGGTTTGTTCTTGGGGGTCCCTGGTGCAATCTCAGCTCCTCATGGGTGCTATTTTGCAACCTCAGGCGCCTGCTATTGGTCAGCCCCTGATCAGATGGTTGTATTTCCTTGTGTCCCTCGCTGGCA
>NW_009627563.1:0-1510 GCF_000690535.1 Cariama cristata | reverse complement strand
TCTCCCTTCAGCTAAAACCCAATCTCCGATATACTACTAATAGCTAAACCACTTGGACTATAAAACACAACAAATCATAAAGCCGGGAAAAGGACGGCGGGCTCCTTCCAATGAGTTCTTATTTTGTCAACTCGACCTTCCCGGTGAGTCTGGCGGCGGGGCAGGAGCCCTTCCTGGGACAGATCCCGCTATATCCCTCGGGCTATGCGGATCCTTTGAGGCACTACCCCACCACCTATGGAGCCACGGGCGTCCAGGAGAAGGGCTATACCTCCTCTCCTTACTACCAGCAAAGCAACGGAGCCTACAGCCGCAGCTCCGCCTGTGACTATGGGGCCGGCGGGGTTTTCCGGGGGGAGGGGCCCTGCCTGCGGCCCCCCCGCCCTGGACGAGGGGCCCTTCGCCCCCGAGCCGCGCAAGTCGGACTGCGCGCAGAGCAAAACTGTGTTCGGAGAGAGCGAGGAGCAAAAGTGTTCCGCCCCGGTTTACCCCTGGATGCAGCGGATGAACTCTTGCAATAGTGAGTTTACTCTTTTACAGAAATAAATACATCAATCTCCTCCCCCCCTTTCTTATTTGTTACTGTTTCAGACGCTATTGACAGAAACATTTTCTTTTAATCTATGGCTATTTTTCCTCAGCGCTCCCCGGAATACACCAACTGTCAGTATCTATGCAAGCTCTGCTTAGTTCATATTGAAAATATCCAGGGAGCTCACAAGCATATTAAAGAAAAACGTCATAAGAAAAATATAATGGTAAGTTAACAAATAAAATTTTGACTAATTTTTTTTTGTTTTTCCCCCCCCCCCCCCCTTTTTTTTTTTTCTTCCCCCCACATTCCAGTTTGCGTGTCACTCAGCTACAACGATTTGTCTCTGTCTTTCCCCCACACGCACAGGGAGATATCTTTTCTAAATCAGATCTGGATGACTTTACACACGCACGGACCCGCACCCCCACGCAGCTCCCTCTCTCGCTGGCTACCCCATCTGGAGTTAAATAATATAAAGGTGTTTAAATATTTGAAAGGAGAGGGCTACATTTTTAATGAAACTCGCACATAATGAAAAGTCTGCCTGGGGAGAATTTTTTTTCCCCTGGTGATATATGACTTCTTTAAGTGCTGTTTCCTCAATCAGGGAAAAAAAAAAAAAAAAAAAAAGGGGGGGGGAAGAAAAATAATAGAGGCTCACCACCCTCCTTCCCATGTTTAGATGCATTTGTTGCCTTTTAAGTTCCAAATTGATGTCCATTAGCGCAGGGACATAAAGTGTTGTGTCCTCTTTAATGCAGAGTTTGGGCAGATCGATTCACTTCATTATTGCTTAAATGCTCAGATCTATTACAGTTGCCGGTAGGGTGGAAAATAGCGAGGGCGGGCGAGGGGGGGGTGAGAACACCTTGCGATTTTTCATCCCGGAATAAGATAGATCTCGCCCTGTCTCCCCAGCCCTGCCTGCAGTCTGGCAAGTTCAGCATTAACCCTTCTGCCCGGCTGCCTGCAGCG
>NW_009627562.1:4642-4858 GCF_000690535.1 Cariama cristata | reverse complement strand
GGTAGAGGAAGACGTCCCAGAGTCCCAGATGAAAAGCTCAAGATCTCCCTTAAAACGTAGATGAGTAAAAACCCCATCCAGAGAAATTTGACAAAAAGGCTATCTTGCTGGACAAGATAAATGTCAGTGAAAAATTGTGACTAGTTACAATGAAAATCCATCTTGTAATTTGTTTATAATTTATGAAGATACCCGGGGAAGCCCTAAAGTTGCCCA
>NW_009627562.1:4254-4528 GCF_000690535.1 Cariama cristata | reverse complement strand
CTGCAGGTCTTTAACCTGACAATACAGAAACAGCCAGTTTTGAGGATGTCTCGTGTTCTAGGCTTATCTGCAAGACTGCTTAAAATAGTTTGCATTTAGCTCTTTTTCTGTAGCAAGCCAGAGGAGTAGATGAGAGGCAAAGGCAAAACCAGGCCTCTGAGGAGACAAAGCAAACCCTGGGGTGATTCACAGCGGGGGCGAGGGGGGGGACACGGAGAGGGGACGGGGACCGGTGCCATTCCCACGCCCAGGAAAGTTCCAGTCAGCAACAAAT
>NW_009627562.1:0-4010 GCF_000690535.1 Cariama cristata | reverse complement strand
GTGGGGATGCCCTGGCCCCGGGTCTCCCCGGCTCTGCACCGGCCACACGGACCCTCCCCAGCTGTCCCGTCCCGTCCCCCCGAGTTCGCTGTCCCTGCAAATCCCCGCAGGTAAAAGTCATTCTGCCTTCAGGGCAAATAACAGCACAGAAGTTCTCATGAAATGTCACCACACTGGCCGGATCCTCGGCTAAATCACCCAGGACCTCCCTCCCCTGAGGGGAGCAAAGCCCACCAGCCCTCCTTCACCCAGCTGAGCAGCACAGAGGGCGGCAACTTGGGTTTGTTCCTTTTTTTTTTCTTTAAGGAGAGCAGTTTTCCATCAAGGAAAGTATTTTCACTGAAATGGAAATACTCATGGGGATGTCAGTTTTGATGACACCTTTGATGGGAGAAAGGTTAAACGATTTTTTTCCTTTTTATATTTGGTTAAAAATTTTGATTTGATAAGGTAAAATGTTAGAAATACATTCACTGTTCTTACTTACATTTCTTTTGCTTAAAATTGCATATAATATTAAATATTTAACATTATAATATTTAGCATGTTGTATTTGATAATATATTTTTATACATAATGAACAGTTTGATATTACCAAGAAGGTAGCTCAGATGCTTCTAAATTAAGGTTTGAGGTGTTTGATTTTCTCCCTGTTTTATGGTGAATATTTAAGTTTTGTTCCAATTCAAAGAGGAAAATGTATTTTGAAGTGCCAGTTTGTTCCATAGACCAGAAACGCTGTTCCCTGACCATTTCAGAGCCCAGGTTTTACTTTGGGTTCAGGGCTGACGTGGTTCCTGAGGCTGCAGCACCCCCAGCCCCGTGGGCAGCGGCACATTCCTCCATTGCTCTGCCTCCCCCCTCCCCGCCCCTCACTCCCCCTCGTTTTAGCACACGCCGGACTAAGGAGTAATGTTATGCAGAATGATCTCAAACCATTGCTTATTAATAATTGTGTATTATGTGAGATGCACGGTATTGATTTAAACCCACGGGGCAGCTTTGGGAAGAGAAGGTTTAATTTATAGAAACACTGATGTCTGATAGCAATAAATAATTAGGGCGATTGCAAAAAAAGGGTTCATAGGGCACTGCCCTCCAACTCCAGCTGGCTGCTCTTGTCCTGCTAATAAATTGGTTAATAAAAGGAGAGAGAGAAAGCCTGGATTCTGGGGTTATAAAAACAAATGACATTTTTATGTTTAGTGGACAGGAAAGAAACGGGAAGGCAGAGAAGTCAGCCGGGTGCACCAGGAATCACTTTGTGGTTCGCAGTCTGAATTCCTTAATGACATTCTCATTAAAAGTTCTTGCTGCCAAATGCTGTTTGCTTTCGCCTTCAGAACTGTCTGCATTAATAATGAGTAACTCCGCTTGGAAGTTATTTACATAAAGTATTGTTCTCATGTCACTGCACCGACAGCCGCGCCAGGCTGGGAGGGGACGCAGCCCCCCGGGAGCCCGGCACTCACCAGCGCGGTGGCAACTGCAGTCGTGCAAAAAGCAGCACTAAACGCTCCAAACGTGCGATTCCTCTCCTGCTCGAGCCAGCAACGACCTGCGACCAGGGGGCTGTGCTGGAGAAGGGTGAGCAGGAGGGGCTCAGGGCAGTGCGGTGGACTGACCCCATCTGAGCCCCGAGCCCCCAGCTCCCCGCTCATGCCTGGCTCCCCAGGCAGCAGCTCTGGGCAGTGTCCGCCTCTTGCCCTGCACCAAGATTTATGGGTGTGAAACCTTGCAGAAGACCAAGAGAGGCAGCTCCCACACCCTTGGGGGTCTCAGTCAGGGAAGCAACTTATTACCTAGAACAAAATTCTAAGACCCTTTTCATGTGCAAACTGCTGATATTCCAGCAGCCTCTGCACTAAGACTGCAAGCTGAGCTGTGGGGGTCCTGGCACTGCCCAGAGCTCACGTTGGTTCTGTCCCCACTTCTTGCCTCGCTCCCAAGGCACTACTTACCTCCTGCCCACCGCCCCCACCCCGCCACACACCATCCCTGGCTGCTGCGGTGGCCCCACGTCAGCCTGAGCCCTGGGGTCCCCACTCCATGGCCGGGCAGCACCCGGGGCAACGGTGCTCCAAATCCCAGGTGGGCAGAGAGCAGCCATCAGACTTCGCCCTCCTTCGATGCAGAGCCTTTTCTCGGTTCCTCCCCGCCCACTCGCCGGCAGCGAGTTTCCCGTGCCCTGACCGCAGCTCCCCCGTGAATCAGACGCTGCGCGGTGCAGTAGCTGTGCGCTGCTTTGGAGCAGAACCTGAGCGCTTGGCACCTTGGCTGCCGTCCCCATGGGCTTCTGGAAAGCAGGCAGCCAGATGCGGTGGTTTGCTCATGTGCCGGAGTAGCCGTGTTCATCTGCTTGGTGTGTTCGCTGTAGCTTTTGATTTCATACAATCACAGAATGGTTTGGTTGGAAAGGACCCTAAAGATCACCCAGGTCCAACCCCCCTGCCACGGGCAGGGACACCTTCCACCAGACCAGGTTGCTCACAGCCCCATCCAACCTGGCCTGACGTGGGAGAGGATCTCTGCGTCAGAGGCATTTGAGCAACGCCCTCGGTCTCCTTCTGCTTGTCAACCCGAAGGGTGCAGGTCCCCCACAGCAGGAGCGGTTTTCGGTGAATGCGGTCCAGCTGCAGCACAGCAGCACTGACCAGGTTAATGGTTTTCATCCTGGGAACACCAGAATTAGCTCTGTCTGCTAAGTATAGAAACTTTTTAGATTTAATGGAGTTTTGATGGTTCTGTAACGGAGAGATTTTTAATCGGTACGGTCATGAGCAGCGCAGGGAGCCTGAGGCAGCGAGGACTGCGGGTACGCCGCAGCCTCCTCTGCTTCAGGAGACAGATGTGGTGGGTGCAGGCAATTACCCACAGTAATGCCCGCTCTCTGAAATCACAGCACTGGAATAAGTCACCAGAGTCGGCATATAGCACCTAACGAAGAGATTTCAGGTATTACCAGATAACAGCACTGCCTACCACTGAAGAAAGTGCACCTTTGAACCGCGCAAGCCGCCCACGCATGAGGACGTGGTGTGGCACCCCAGCTCTGTGTTGTCCTCTCGCGCGGTTTTCTGCGCGTGGCGATCGCTCCCGATCCGGGGTGCCGCTGACGTGTCCTGGGCTGCGCTGCTGCTTCAAACGGCCGAGCCGCGAGGGCAGAGCAGCTGATGTGCCCGTTTCTAGGGAAAGCATCCGATACCCTGCAATTATAGCAGGGGGACAGTAGTAAACAAACCTCGTTTTAAAAGGTTGTGCAAATGACTATCGGCACTGCAGTATCACCACTCCGACGAGCTGCAGGCAGCTGAGGCTGAAGCACTCTCCAGGTTTGCAGCCATCGCTTCTGGAAGCTCCTACCTGTTTCACTGTCACATCAGCGCAATTCTAACTGGGGCTCATGCATCCCTCGATAATATTACCATGTGCTTATACATTTTGTTACTTACATTACAGTAAAAATAGCAAGCCCCATGGGAAATAGGAGACCCTTTCACCAGGCAATAAACCAGTGCAAAATGGATAAACCCGACCTCACCATCTGAGAGAGCAGTTAAAGCTGGGCTGGGAGAGGAGCCGGTTCCTCAATGGGAGGAGGTGAGACCGTTCCAGAATCTTCCATGGAACAAAATCATGTGAAGAAGTCTAATTTCAGGTCAACAGAAGTGACTTGCTTCAGGAAATTTTAAACATTTAACTCCAAATTTTTATTTTATTTACATTTTTTAGTGCAAAATTGAAATGAAACGTCAAGCTGAAGTGGAAAATTGAAATGTTCTGCTCTGAAAAGGTTGAGGCTGAATGTTTTGACCTTATCAGGAAAACTTCTCCCCACATCCCCAATTTTTCTTTCAAAACAAATTTTTGCCAAAGGCAACACACTCCTACAAAACATCTTGCTTCTGAGCAGCTGGCATTTCCCAGCAGAGGCAGCCCAGCCAGGAGCTCCTCACAGCAGCTCTGCTGGCCTGCTGGGTGCTGGGGGACACCCTCGCCCCTCGCCCAGC
>NW_009627561.1:22479-28715 GCF_000690535.1 Cariama cristata | reverse complement strand
TCCCCTCTCCTCGGTGTTGGGTTTGGGACTCCTCAGCCATGGGTCTCGCCTCTCCTCAGTGTTGGGGTTGGGACCCCTCAGCCACGGGTGTCCCCTCTCCTCAGCAATGGGTGAGGGATCCCTCAGCAGTGGCTGTCCCTTCTCCTCACATTTGGAGGTCAGACCCCTCAGCCATGGGTGTCCCCTTTCCACAGTGATGGTTGAGGGACCCCTCAGCCATGGCTGTCCCCTCTTCTCAGTGGTGGGTGATGGACCCCTCAGTGGTGGGTGTCCCCTCTTCTTAGTGATGTACAGTTAAGAAAAGCATTTTTTTCTATTGAGGCTGGAGGATGACACAACTTCACTCCAGGCAGAAGTCTTGCCTTCCTGCTGCTCCTCAGAGGTGGCGGGAAGCGTGTGGGTGTAGCTCAGTGTATGTACATAGCGTACCTGTATCCCAAAAAGCTTTGAACAAGGTCCTGCACCAAATGTCCTCGGTCCGTCTCATACTATAAGATGCCAGTCTCCACAGTTAAGCAGGCAGGCAATGAAAGGCAGGATGGCAGGTCAGTTTTCAAGGGGGAGGGAGGTACCAGAGATGCCTTCCTTGGGAGCTGCACTATGGCTTGTGCTTTCAGCGCTTGTGGTTTTCAGCATCTTCATAAATTGTCTGCAAAAGTACGTGAGCAGTGATGGGACAGAATTAGCTGCAACACTAATTTAGGGCAGTGAAGGACCAAAGCTGCCTTGAAGAGTTCAAGGGGGCAATAATGGTGCTGAGTGACCAGGCACATCAACAGCAGATTGCAGTCCATGTTGGTAGATGCAAAGTGGTGCACTGGTGGTGTAATCAAGGACGCATGGCATGAGGGTGGACTTAAATTAGCTAATGCAACTCACAGAAGAGATCGGAGAGTCGTGATGATGTCAGCTCACTGCTTGCCAAGAAGAAAGTGAAGCAAGCATCATGGATTATCAAGAAAGAAACAAAGAACAAAATAACCCCCCCCATCCTTCTCTTGTATAATTTTCTGTCTGAAACTTCCTCTCAGTTGCCCACGGTTTTGTTTCTCCCATCACAAAAGGGTCAGAATCAGAAACAGCATGCACCAGGCCCCAGGGCTGTTCAGGGGCAGAGGTGGTACCCACGCAAGGAAGGAGAAAAGCAAAGCAGGCATGGCTGCCCAGCGTGTGAAGTGAAATCTGTGCCCATAGGATCCCAGCTTGTACAGGATCGGGGAGCAGGTAATGGGATAGTGGATTTATGGCACAATCAGCTGAAATAATCAAGCAAGAAGTTTGAGTCCAACCTGGAAAATATTTTTTCATGTGGTGCAGAAGGGAATGGGGGAACTCCTTTTTCCAAACATGCAACTTGTGCACAGTCAAGAAGATATTGGACAAGTTAATGGGCTTCTTGCTCTGTGGCGCTGCCAGATTCCCAGCTCTGTGCCATGCCCCATGGGCCCTACGCCTCTGCTGAACCAGTTTGCCCAGCTGTTTCCCAGCCCAAATCACTGGTCATCCCAGCACCTTTTTTTTATGAATGTGCTCAGTGTAGCCTGTATGAATGTATCCGCTCTACAGACTTGCCATCACTGCAAGAGGGATCAAGACCCATCAAGTGGTACAGAAGATCCTGCTGAGGCTGGGGTTGGATTTTTGTGCCGAGCAGAAGGAACCTCTCCCAAAAAGCTGGCAGCTGGAAACACAAGCCACTGTGCTGGCCCTTTGCAACCTGTCACTGTGGGCTTCTGCCTTCTGCTATGCCAGAGATGTTCCCTTGCACCTGGCCTCTCTGGAGAACCCTATCTCCATTGGTGACCTGCAGGTAGTATCAATGCACTCCCAAACTGCAGACTTTATCCTGATTCATCTTGTTCCTTCCAACACCAGATAAATTGAACCATCAGATAAGAAGACATTCATTTATCAAGCCTCAAGGAAACAGGACCGCGGGAGGAAAACAAACCATAAAACACAATTAATTCCAACAATCTTTCCTTCTCATGTTCCTGTGGTTTGTCTTATTAGTGGTCTTTATGTTGAATGATAAGGAAGAAGGCAGCTGGATACGCAGAGGAAGGACAGGCTCAGTCTATCCCTTTCGCAGCACAAGCCCCACACGATTCCCCCCTCACACCTCAGTACATCCCTGCTGTTTCCTTCCTCAGAGAGGTTACTTTCCGTCCCCTGCTTCAACTCTGTGCAGATGGAGTAATCGTGGAGCCGTCACCTTTGCTGCCCTGTCTTTCTTAGGTTTCATTGTCCTCCTGCTTCATTGCTTGTTGAGGCTGAGCGTATCATATCACAGAAGCTGTAATCGCACGTGTCTTCTTTCTACCTATGATCTCTTATACTTTGTCAGCTTTTTAGTAGAGATGATACTTGGCAGTTGGGGATACTGTTAGAATGAAAGGTGACTCCATCATCAGGGCACTTTGTCTGGATGTGCCTTCTGGGAACATCAGGGGTTGTGGCTCACAGCCCCATCCTACAAGCCTTGCAGGTCATGTGGAAGAGCACAGCATTCGTCCTCCTCTACAAGGTTCATACCAATGTAATATTCTCACCAAAAACTGTCCCCCGCACTTCTCTGGTAGACTGACGTCAGAGGAGATCAGGTCAGGTAGATTCAGGCCCCTGTAAGCAGCCCAGCTCTGTGCCCTTCTTTGCTATGAGGTATCTTGAAAAGCACAGCATCAAACCTTTGCACAGCTCAGCATGGATCCAGCCTGAGGCACAAAGCACCGATGTACCAGGGAGCTTCTCCAACCCTCAGCAGCACAAGATGCACTGGGCTGAGCTAGAGCGGGTAGACTTCTGGAAACACTGGCTGGTCTTGTTTTAGCTCCAGTGCTGTCGGGAAGGATGACCTCTAAATGCTTGTCAAAGGGTTTATTCTCAGGAAAAAGATGTTATTCCCAGGAAAATGAGTTCATGTTGAGGAAAGGCTTGGATGTCTAGAAGAACTTTGGGACTCCGGGCCTGATTCAAATTTGTACCAGTAATCCTTTCCCACGGGACATACTAATGAATTCCTGAGCTCTTTTGCAGGCTTATTGCAGCTCTGTTATTTTTAATGCAACAGCAGCAGGCACTAGTTTTTCAGCGGTGTTGTGCCTATTCACGATTTAGAAGTTCCCTGGATGACTTCCAAACAAAACCAGGCTGATCTATGCCATTTGCCAAGGTGAATCCCAGACACCAGCACCTGCAGTTTGTATTTTGTTACTGAGATTTGGCTAAAATTGCCTAAATAATAATCTTTCCTTCAAGGTGATATTAGACTTTGCCTTGCAATTGCAAAATATCTCCTACAAATCGGTTTTGTTTTCATCTATATAGCTGTACGTTCGTTGTGCTGGTACCATTGGCCACCGAAGCCCTCCACCACCAGAGTGCATAGCTTATCTCCAGCAAACAACCAACCCTCAGGGCCTAAGGGTAGGATGGCAAGGAATATTTTGACGTTGTCGAGAGTGTTAATTAGCTCATTGCTGTCCCTTGATTTTCTAGGATAATAGTTTCTAGTTTCAGAGTAACCCAAGCACCTGTATTATGGGGCTCTAGACCCAGCCTGGCCAGATCCTGGTCTGCTCTACTGTGTAAACAAACTGTAGGAAGCAGGTAGCCAGAGGAGCCAGTGGCCTGGGAGCTCCTTGACCAGGTCCATGCCTGTGGTATGGCAGCTGCTTTGGAGCTATGAATTCTAGCAGGTCTAGTAAAGATGGTTTTAAAATACATATTTTTGTGTTTCTATATGCAATTATAATGTATAATATTTACACATCTATTGTTATCTATTGGTAAAAACTAAAAAACAAACAAACAAACAAAACAAATAAACCCTTCAGTAGTGAGAAACTGGATTTTATTTTAATTTTAAAAGATTTACTTCCAAATCTGACTTTCATATTTATCAAAACTTCTGGAAACTAGAAAGTCTGACTTCAGGCAAGGTCTACACAGGAGTCTCTGGATCCCTGTGTCAGTTTATTCCAGGTAGGCAAGCAACCTCCTCAGCTGCTGGCAAACACCAGCTATAGCACTGCCCCAGCAGGATGAAAACGTGGAGACTCAGAGCTGGCAAACACTTCCAAAAGTGCTGAGCTGCGCCGTGATCTCTCTCAAGCAGTGAATAAGTCAATCTTTTTAATTACAACAAACAGAACAGATTTTATTTATAGCTATGTGCAAATGAGGACTGACAGCACTTGCCTGGGCACTGAGTCCGACCCCCCTCTGTTAAAAAGCAACTACGTGGCCTCCCTCACAACTTGTTCAAGCTGTATGTGGAAAGCAGTCGTCGTCCTCCTGCCCTGTACTTCCTTGGGCTTATTATAAAACCTCACTGTTTATGAATTTTCTTTGATTTTTGCATTAAAATGGATTTATTTGTTCCTATGTGAACGCTGCCCTTTTGGTAGCATTTATTCCCTGATGTATTTATGGGCAGAAACACTATCCCTTCTCAAACTGTGTTTTGATAAGTCAGACAGAAGTCCAAAAGAGCTTCAATGATTATCAGAAAATAAATGCCCCTTCTTCTGATCCCATTAACGCTCTGCACCTCTTCAAGTTTTAATTAATCTTTTCTGAGTGTATACACGCTAAATTATACTATATTAACCTATATATATATATACACACTAATTAACCTATATGGAGAATAAATCTCCTACTACATGGTCATACTAAGCACACAATCAGGTGGCTTGCCTGCTCTTCTTTTTTGTTTTCCTACAGTAGTTTATACCAGGAATTCTCACTAGCAGCTCATCAGCGCTCAGGAATATGAGGTTTTGTGCTACTACAGAGAGTCTTCACAACCCTGCTGCAAGAGCTTGATTTTCAACTGCAACAGCAGTCTTTCCCAGCTTCATGTCACTGGCACATTCTTGCACTTTGTGAAGGTCCCTAATGTCAATGTTTATGAAAGTGGGTCCAAAAACCCACTTCAGTAGGTTTCAGCAATATCTTCTTTACTGTGCAGTGCGTCTTTTCTTGAGATAACCTATTATTTTTCCTTATTTTATCAAATCTTTACTTTACAGTTCTTATCCTCTTCACTTTAATTAATACTTACACCTGAAATTATATTAAATCACTAATGGAAATCCTGGTAAAGTAACCCAGAACACTTCCTTTGTCCAGAGAGATACTAAATCAGTTTGGTACAAAAAAATCTTAGCAAATATGTATTCCATTTTATCCTTCTTCCTGCTTATTCTGTAACTTTCCTTCTTCAAAAGATATCCAGATCCCTTTTCTCCACTGAAAATGAGGTACATTTATTATTTTCCCATGCGGCACCACCTCCAGCTGGACACCAGACCTGCAAGCTGATTGTTGCTTCTTTCAGTGCTCAGGTTGCGAACTTCAAGCCATTTGCATACCGTAATCACTGAGCTTTATTCTGGATGGGGTGGCCTGTCCTTATACTTGCTTTTCGTTGGGTCCTCTGCTTCTGTTCCTGTGTCTAGCAACATGGAGGCAGATACTTGTCCACTTGTGGAGTCACACCTAATGTTTAATTTTTAATCTTTACATAGGGGCCATCTCCCTTATGTTGTTCTCCCAGTCTCCTTCAAATACTACTAAAGACCGTTTTGTGGGGTATTAGAATTTTCTCTGCAGGGTCTCAATTGGGAACAATTCTCAGGTTTTCCATGAGCATCTTCCCCTTCAAGCCACAGCATCCTTTGCAGATTGACCGCTTTTACTACTGCTAGCAGATTTTTTGCTCGTTCTCAGTATCATTCACTGTAGTTATACAACTACTAAGGTCTGGGGTTGCCTCCTGAAATATTTACACACTATTCAGAACACAAGTTTCAGACGGCTTTGGTACTGAGTGAAGAAAAAATTCCATGCCACTCTTTATTCCATGCCAAGTCCTCGTGCTTCTCAATTCAGGTGACTTCATTAACTAGTTTCAGTAATTTATTTCTCTGATTGCTGTCCTTGAAACTAAGAATCATGATTGCAAACATTTTTAACTTTCTACTTTGTGTAATTAAACTTTTATCACTCAATATAAGGTTATTTACTGTAACCAGCTTGTTTACACTAATTCCTCCACATCTAAGAAACAATGTTAATGACCATCAACTCTGGTTAGCTCCCTGGATGTTTGAATTCAGCAAGCAGGGGCTGGTGCAAGTGGCTCCTGTTAGAAGCCACTAGCAAACTCTGAATTGTGTTGCAGTCACAGGAAACTACCAAGCTACTCCCTGGTCTATTGCTGCAGTGTG
>NW_009627561.1:0-22448 GCF_000690535.1 Cariama cristata | reverse complement strand
GGAAAGAGAAACAACCTCTCAATGAACAAGAAATGAGCAGAGTTGAGGATCTTGTCTGTAATTTACAGAAAGTTGTGAAATGCTTCCTGGTAAACATTTCCCCAGAACTGCAAACTCCATACCCCTAGAAACCAAACATGTTTCACTACTTAGAAGATGCTCAGTGCTGGTTAGAGCTACTCAGACACATCATTGGCATCAGGAGTGCCTGTGTGGTGACCTGCATGGTGACTTTTTCTTCCTTAAGAGCTTCTCCAAAAAGGGAAACAGACTAACGAAGCTTATGTTGGGTCCATAAGACCACAAGCCAGATATCTAAAGGAAGGGGAATTCATGGGACAGCAAGTTAAAAATGACTCTGAATTCCTGTGATGGTGTCTTACTGACCTAAAGCAGTTAAAACAAAATAGAAAGTACCTGGGATGAGGGGGGGCGGTAGGACAGCCCCATGTCAGAACAAGCAGAGGAGTTTGTGGTTATAGACTTAAAGCTGTGAAAAGACTCACTAGACCATTCTGCCTGGCTATGCATCACCTAACCCAGTCACCCCTGGCAGTGAACTCGGCAGCTTGTGCGTGATTCAGTCTTCACTTCTGGAAAACACATGGTTTCATGAAAAAACTTCAAACGACTCCAAAACTTCAAACTATGAGCTCCAAAAACTATGGGGGACTTAGGATTTCCCTTAGGAATCTCTACCAGTGGATGTTGAAATGACACACTTTGTATCCGTTTTTCATTAGTCTGACTGTAACACTGCGCTGCTGGTTCTCGTTCTGACGTGCTGCTAGTCTGGGATTCTGAACAGTCCCCGTGTATTTTCCCATATGCTACTTGAAGAACTTCTCAATAGCCACCTTGATAAAATAACCAAATGAAGCCCTTTAAATTTTTGTCTACAAGGTACTTTCTCAGCCTTAGAGCAGTCTGTAATTTTTTCCTGTGCCCTCTCCAATTTTCCATCAAAGTTATTTCAAAGATGTGGATGCCAGAACAGGACCCTTTACGTCAGTCGCAGCCTCACCAAAACTACTCACAGAGGAAGAATCCTTTCCCTGTTCCCACTTACCGGTCCAAGATCCTTGGCTAGAAAAGCAGTAGCTCCTCCTGGCACAGCAGCCTGGTAGGATTTCATACCATTCTGCTTATAGGACTCAAGATGATTTTCTGGCACATGGATTTCCAGGAAAAACTCCTTCCTTTCCTAAGCCTGCCCTGCTCCCTGCCCACATGCTTGGCTTTCATGGGTCATGCTTCACAGAGATCCAGGCCACTCAGGCCTCACAGTAGATCTTCACTTTACCAGTCTTTGAGCACAGTTGGGATTTTACTGGAGGGCCTGGTATTAACCTCCAAAACAGAGATGATCTTCACCTAGAGCTAGTCTCTGCAGAACTCCTGACAGTCAGCTTGGCAGGGCGTTTCACAAGGGGAAGGAACTGTTCAGCTGTCAAACGCCTCCAGAAGCTGAGCTCTGGAGCTCAGGTGCCCTGAGCATCTCTGGTGCCACTTGTGTGGAAGCCAGCAGACAGAAAATAGCAGGTCTCTATGGTGTAGCAAGCCAGGGTACCACCGGGTCAAGGGAGATCCAGTACATTCTTTTACCTCTGTTCTTAATCATCAAGCTCTTCAGAGATGAGCTGGCGAAACAGGATGAAGAAAAGGAAGTCAGATTCACAAATGACGCTTGCAGGGTGGTGACACAGGAGAGGAGAGCCAAGAGTGCTGTGAGAAAGCCGCACAGAAATCATGAAGCTCTGCCATATGCTGAACAGGCTTCCCTGAGGCAACACGCTAGTGTGTCCCAGCAGAGCCCACCGCTCGCCCCCCGGGGTGCTCAGTTCCAGCCTGCCAGCACCCATCCTCCCCACGCCTTAGTGCCAGCTGCGGACACACAGACCCAGGACAGAGGCTGCATCTTTCACAGAAGGACACTGGTCAGGTGCAGAGAGATGCAGCACACAAACAAAAGAGATTTTACTCATGGCCACCTGACTTAATTGCCCCAAATCAGGCTTATAAAAAGCTAACGGGTCTCATGTCCCATCTGCACATGCTAGCCTTGGTCTTTCGCAGCCCATGCCCAGGGGCCAGGCCCTCCTGCGTGCAGCGGCAAGCAGCAGAAAAGCAGACAGGCAGCGATCTCAGAAGGGATTTTGCAGCCAGAGCTCCCACTGGCAAGACTCACTGCCACGCGATGGTTACTGGGTGAAGCCCACACCCGTGACTGCTGCACAATAGTGCAAACATAAAAGAGCTGTAGATCAAACAAGCCAAACAGCTCTGCCCAGCACAGTGGAGCTGCCGGGGCACAGCGTGTCCCCCATCACAATGGGATGAAGCTTTGTTCATCTTGCCAGCTGCAGGGGTGAAGAGCAGGGGGAGGCCAGCTGGCTCATCACAACCACAAAGCACTGCTTTCTACCATGCAACACAGTGCGGGCACCACGGGTTGGTCCTGCACAACATCTGTGGCCCCTGTTCATGCACACGTCAGTTGTAAACAAAACCAACCTGGAGAAGGGCCGGGAAAGCACTCCCATGAGGCAGCACCCCCAGGGCCAGCCTTGTCTCCTGAGCAGGTTCTGTAATATTGCTGGGGGACAAAAGCAGCTGTGAGGGGCCGTCACAGAAACCAATTTCTTGGAACACAAGCAGTATAGCCAAAAAACGGTCTCTTGGCCTGAAAGGACCAGTGTCCTGCTTTGCAAACACCATACCCCTACTCACCTGCTCTTCAAACCTTTCAAGACTTGATAAACCCCAGACCAGACCTGGCCAAAGCTCTATGGCAGCCTTATACCACCATGGAAAGATCCCAGATGTTTCTCTCTTCTCTGGTTTCTGTCTGCTGCTAAATTCTGGCACATGGCAACACTTCATCCCTTACCCAAAGCGATGCAGCTCTTTAGGAGGCAGGAAAGCCCAGAGGTTTTGCACTAGAGGGGCCTGTGCAAGCCAGCCCCCCCAGCCTGAAGGTTGCAGCTGATGCCTACTGGGAGCAGAGCAGACATCCCAGGACCCCTGGGGTGAAGCCCTCGGGGATCCGGCAGGACTGCACAGTCAGACCATGTCTGCATCAGTTGCGTGACACTGGGGCACTGTTTTAATTTAAAATGGATTAGGCTTTGTTTTCTTTTTAGCACAATAACATTGCACGCATTGTTGGGCGATAAATTCACAGATAACTATGCCAGTGGGGTGCGGGGTGGACGTGATCAGCAGCACAGTATGAGGCTGAGATGGCGAAGAGCTGGACGGGGGAAACCTATAGAAATGTGCTGCTGCTAGCAAAGACAGCAGATCCTGGAGAGGCCCTTGCATAACCTCTGAAAATCTCCTTCCTGAAAGAGGGCAGAGGAGCCCTCCACCCAGAATTTGGATGGCAGCTGGAGCAGGACACGCAGTGCAGGGCAGCAGGGACACATGTGAGCCAGCTATGCCTTGTGCCACTCCTACTCACAACCATGAGACAGTGATGGCTCTGATGACTGCTGGGAGGACACTGGGAAGCGGAGGTGAGGATGTCTCAATTCAGCACAGCATCTATTAGTAAATTGCTGTTTTTCCCAAGCTGGTTGTGCTCCTCCCTGCCTGCCCTCCTGATTTTCCTGGCCTTAAGCTCTGCATTTAGTGCTGACACACAAGGGAAGCATTGCCTGAACAAGGTGCTCTGGCAAAATCATTTTGTTTCCCAGCTTTCTTGGCAGGACCTTGGTGTCACATGCACCAGGTTCCTTTGCTACCCTAATCCATGCTTTTTGGCTGGCAGCAGCCAAGGAAGAAGGGATGTTATTCAGCAGCGCTGACCCTTAAGCTGCAGGAACAGAGCACAAGGGCTTTGGGGTGTCCCAGGGCCACACAGCTCAGTTTGGGGACACCTACCTCTACCCCACTGTGGTGTTAGAGATCAGCCATTATTTCTGCCTCCTGCAGAATCAGAGAACGCCCTAACAAATACTCCTACAGCCTCATTAGCTCACCACACCAGCATTATCAACCAAGCTGGTCCTTGCAGGTCTCTGACCCAGTTGTGCCTGGATCTCCTCTTCAGTCACATTGACTCCTGGCACATGTGATGCCTGAGGAAGCTGATGCTGCGGGCAAAATGCAGCAGGAGTGCTCCCAGGATGCTCATATAGCAGCTGCGGACCTGACCCCATGCAGCTCTCTGTGTAGTACTTTCTTACCTGAAACACTTCATAACCTCTCATGGCTTTTTTTAGCATCAGTTTTGCTGCCGACGTGCTCCAGACCAGGCATCCCTTGCTTAAACTGCTAACAGAAGGCAGCAGGCTCCCCTGGGATCCTTTGTCACTGCTAGAGGGACTGCACCTCCATGCGAGCAAGGACAACAGGAGCTCCTGTGGACAACAGGAGCGGTGTGGGTTGGGGCTGAGAGCATGCTGCAACATACTGTGGTAAGCATAACCAATGCTGCTGCCCCTTTTTTTTACGAAGGGAATCAGGGGCGGCATGAGAAAACCCACAGCCCCGCACGACACCAGTATCTATCTGCCCTGACCTGCCAGGGAAGTGGGAAAGCCCAAAACAGCAGGACTGCAAGTCTGTGCAGGTGCTGTACCAATGTGCTCCCAGGAGAGAGAGGTGCCTGGGTGGTATCAGCAGGCAGCCACAGCTGGTAGGAACACAGCAGCCCAGGGGAGCAGAATCAGGGCAGATGCTCTGCAAAGGGCAGATAGGAGCAACCAGTTCTCACTGGTGCCCAAGTGATGCCAGGACAGCCCAGAGCCACCGAGGCAGGAGACTGTCCCTGAGCAGGGAGGTGTCCCAGGACACTTGGTATAGACTTCTGCACTACCAAAGCCTAAAGTGGGCAGTTTGAGAAGACAGAAAAATGAGCTAGCATAAGCCACCTTTGAGCAGCAAAGCTGACATGCACCCCTGGTCCTCCTCAGCCCCGGGAGGAGGCCTTGCACGGTGTGGTGAGGACTGCATGAAAGCCTTCCCCTGGGCCATCTGAGAGGTCTGACCAGGGATTCCTGTCATCTCTTGTGGGCTTAATACACCATGAATTGACAAGTCCTTTGCTGGTGGCAATTTAAGTAGACCTTGTTACACTGAGACTCTTCTCTAGCAGGTATTAGGAATGCAGAGAATACAGTTTCAGTTCCATCAGATGCTGGTAATTCCCTTCTCCCACAATCAGTCTTCCAGCATTTTATTTGTCTGACACATCAGATCCCATTTTCTTAGAGGGGAAAAGAGTTAGCAAAACACTTAGTAATAACAAATTAAGTGTCATTAAGTCAGGCAATCACAGAGCCGAGAGTTAATGCCCTTAATTTATCTAGCTCTTCCTGCAGAAGAGCTCCTCAGTGCTACGCTATATGCAACTGTTGTTGCTGATGGACATTATACACATCCAAGACTCAAGAGCCATGAAGACCCTTCACATTTGATCTGGATTGACACTGTCCCTTCCAAGAAGCTCCAGACCTTTCAGCTCCTACCGAGATGGCAGACATAGGACTCAGCCAAGCCAAACCTCGTGCTACAGATTCAGTCCTAAAGGCAGATCCCAGCTGCTGAAGAAAAACCCTCTGCAAGCAGTCGATTCTCCTCTCCTATTCAAGTTCAACCAGATCAACCATCTCCTTTGGCATCAGTTCTTACAGAAAGGGGTACAATTTACACAAAGCGGGCAAAGGAAGAGCAATGGGGCTGTTTTGGACTGGGGAGAGGCAGGGAAGGGACTCATTCAAGTGCCAATTGCTCTTGCACACAGTGTAACAAACCAGCATGAACACAGCAGGAAGATAAAATTGAACAAATATGTTAATCACTGAAACTTAGAACACAGAACTACGTGATTATTTTACATGAATACAGAGATATATAGATGAGACGAGGAAGTAGAAAAGTTCTGCAAAACAGATCATGCTGAGTTTGGCTAGCGTGGGCAAAATGCACCAAGTGTTAAATACAAAACCTGGACAACTACAAAGTCATCTGTACATGCTGTAGAGAAACCTAGACCATTTATTATTAAACTGCAGACCAGCTTCTTTCTCAACCTACCCTCTACGAGCATGAAAATCTATTTGAGAAAACCTGAAGTTAGCAAACCCCAGCAAAGCAAGAAGGAAACCCCACCACAGAGCCAGGACCCCCGTGTCCCCTGGGAGCCGTCTGCCGGCAGGGCAGCCTCGGCCGTGTTGCTCCCCTTGCTCCGCTGCCCACTGCCAGGCTGATGCCCAGGGACACTTGTGGAGTCCATTGAGCGCTCGGTCCAGCCGAGACCCAGCCCTGGCCCCTGGCTCTGGCTGCAGCAGAAGCACGAGGGGATAACGGGATCAAATGAGCAGTAACGAGTTCTGGGAACTTGTCAGACAAATGTGTTTTTAACTGAATGGCCAATGAGCCACTGAAGGGGAGCATTAGTGCTGTCACGTGGAGCACATGATTTTGGAATTCATTAAGCCTTTGATGCAGTGTTAGCACCACCGTCCCCTGTCCCAGCCGTTAGCCATCTGGCTGAAAAGCGGCCAAGTTTCCCTCACCCCAGAACCAGAGGAATGGCCTGTGTTTGCAGCGTGTCGCAGGAGCTACAGAGCTACAGCATGCATGCACTAGACAGGCTGGTTGCACCGGTCTTGAGAAAAAATGGCACCTCTTCTTGGAGCCCTTGGCACGAACATGCCACTCCCCATGTCCTAGGAGGCTTCTTCAGGGAAATCAGAAGAAACTCCTTTCTCTGAAACAGGTTACAGAGGAATGAAAAATTTAGTTATGGAGAAGTGAAACTGGAGCTGGAAGTCCTGCATTTAGTTATCAAGAACCAGAACAGAATCACCTCAATTTGGATGAAACCAGAACAAAACTGCAATTGAAAGCTAAAGGCAAATGTTACTGAATGTTGTTGGCTATGGCACAGGGTCCTGTTTTGCAGCACTATCTCAAATACAAAGTCCCCTTTGAAACTCCAACTCTCCCTTGTTTGAGGACAGTTTGTAGATTAACCATGCTGAGGATGTGAAGACACAGAGGTGGCTCCATCCATAGCCGAGACATAGTAAACATCTTTATAGTTTGCTTTCCAGGCTAGAAAAAACTCAGCTGCTTTTTCACAAGAGCTGAAGTAAGTACCTGTGTAATTCCACCGCAAAACACTGGGGATTGTGCATCAAGATACCTGTGCAGCTCTGTGCTGAGGCCACATGCTGCCCCACGCTCCTGGACGATGCGAGCAGTGCGGTGCCAAGCTAGCTTGCAGCCGGAGCAGCACTTATGCTAACAGCCCCCCGACTCCAGCTTCGGCATTAAGAAGCACGGTGGACACATAAAAACAGCTCTGCAGCAAATGGTTCGTGTTAGGCGTGGTAGCTCTGGATCAGAGGTGTCCATGCTGGCTCCAGGCTGGCTTCTGCAGAAGCATTTCTGTGTCCTTACACTGGCAAATACTTCCCATTCCCTAATCCATTGGGATTGCAGTCCTTTCCCCCCTCCTCCCCATCTGGGATAACAGCAAACTTGTAGTAATACAAATCACTCAAGTTACTTTTTACAGCTGTAAAATAGAGTGATAACTGCGCAGTCCTAACTAGGATCTGCATGGTATCCTGGCCTGAGCTCCTCCAGGGCATCCACCACTCTGTCCTTGGGCTGTGCAGAGCCCCCGCAGTACCTGCCCCTTTCCCCCCGCTCTCCTCCCGGCATAGTGCCTGCAGCAGGGTGAGGCTGGCAGAGCCTCAGCTCAGCAGACCCTTGCTGTGTGGTTGCTGTCACTCCAGCCCAGACAATATTTGGGTGAGATGATGCCTTCGGCAGAGACTCAGCAGCTGTGCTGATGCCTACTACACCAGCTGCAGCAGGGCTCAGTTGCTGACAGACACCTCCAAGGCACAAAAGCAGCAGGAGAAACCCTTTTAAATGCTCTCCCAGGTCTCCTGACACTGTGAAGTGGTTTTTCTTCCTAATTTTCCAACATCCTAATTTCCAAATGTTTCTACTTGACTGGAAGCCAAGCACAGCTTTGGGAACAAAATCTGTCATGTACCGGGGGTTCCCCCATCTGTTAACTGCCAGGATCTGTGATGCTAAGAGCTGATCCAGACACAGCAAGCTCAATGCACAGACCAAAATACAAGCTGAAAACCCTCCAGCCTGGCCTGCCCTGTCCAGAGCGGCTGTGAGCCTCAGAAACGCTGTGCTTTTTCTGGGGACCCTGCTGTGAACATGCCCCTGTAGTCAGCAGCATCCCAAAATGCGATGAGAACAGGGTCAGTAGCTGCCCAGAGCCTCATTTGAGTGTGAATGTACTGCAGAAGGGGCTGAAGACTGCCCATAACTTTGCTGCTGGACTCGGGCCCGTGGTACTGCTTTGCGCTTTAATCCTGCATCGTCTTTCGACACTTCATGTCCCAACATCCTCCTAAAGGAGCTCAAGGTGAAACTGCTGAAATCTTAAGTAGTGTGTAATCTCCTCTGTAAAGCTGGCTGCGAGAGGTAGAAAAGTGGCTAAGTTGTGACTTTCTAGTGGGCTTCCAGGGAACTCTAAATTCTGAAGAACCAGATTAACATGCAAAAGGTTAAATGAGACATATTGGAAGAGACCATGCACCCTTTGCAATATCTCAAAACCTCCTGCAGTTTTCTGAAGTAAAGGAACCACAACCACAACCACAACAAATTAAATGGAAAACTATAGGAGGCCATTAGAGTGAGAGAGAAAAACTAAAAAAAATAAACCACCACCAAACCACCCCAAGACTAAAAAAAATTTTCATACTGGAAGCTTGCCATAGAGTGAACAGATAACAGAGGTGTAAAAGACCATTCAGAGAAGGTGAGGCCCAGCAGAAAAGCACAATGAGTTATCCACACTAGCAAGGAACAAAGGGAATGGTGGACATGGTCACACTGAGTATACAGTTGGACTTGATGATCTTTGAGGTCTCTTCCAACCATAACGATTCTATCATTCTATGAAATTCCCATGCTGCAACCTCCTTTTGCAGGGATGAGTGAGGCAGCCTGCTTCAAGTCAAAGCATCAGCAGGGTATATTTCCATACAAATTATAACACAAACAGTAAATGACATAGATGGCATTTACCCACGGGCTCTGGAGGAACCCCAGTGCAGATCTCTCAGCTGCTATAGGACATGAAACCTGTTGCATAATTCAGCCTGAAACCAGAGGAATGACAGGAGGCAAATGACATACCAGGGTTGGGCTTTTGTTTTTTTAAGAGCTTTGGGTAAATCTGGGAATCTATGACTTGTGAATCTGAGTTCCACACTGGGAATTAGGAATAGCATCCCTGGGCATGTAGAAAAATGGGATTAAAGGGAAAGAAATAACCCTACTCTAGCAGAAGGAAGTAATGTCTCACTCCTTAGCAGTGAGGAATCCTGTTCTATGGATGTGGCTGGATAGATGAATGTAGTTGGATGCCCAAAACACTTTCAGCAAGGTCCTATACCAAACGTTCTTATTCGCTCTTCTCCACAACATGTTTATTCCTATGGTTAATAACAAGGCAGAAGCCAGTGATTGGAAAATGGTCAGTGTTAAAGATGGAGGAACATACCAGTGTTGACCCTCCAGGATCTGTGCTAGGGCTTGTGATTTTTGCTATATTCGTAAATGGTATGGGAAAGGGTGTGAGCAGCGATGGGGTAGAGTTTGCTGGGGAGGCTGAGGTATGCGGTGTAGTGCAAATGAACACTCACTGCAGAGTTCAAGAAAGATCTCACAATGAATGGCTGGATGATAAAACGACAAATTAAAGTCAGTATTGGTAGATGCAATTTACAAGGAGAAGCTCTACCTGCACAAAGAGAGAGTTCAGACCAGTTATCTCCACTCAGGGAAGTGGCCTGGGGGTCAGCTTTGTGTTTTCTCCCTTCCCTCTCAGAGAAGGTACAGTGGTATCAAGAAGAGGCAGAAAAAGGGAAAAGGAAAATCAAATGCATACGACAGAGAAGACAGCCAAGGGAGAGAAACTGAGGTATATAAAACCCTGTGCAGTGAGCGAGGTGATTTGGAAATGATTACTTGTGATGTTTTATAGTTTTATAGAAACAAGGGCATATTGACTAAATGATGATATAGCAGGTTAAAAAGCAAACAAATTTAAGTACTTCACTATGCATTATAAGTCTGAGGAATTAGTTGCTTAGGGTTGCTATGGAGGCAAAATAATCTAGAATGGATCAAAAGCAATCAGATGCTTTTATGGAAGAGCAACCCAGCAAGGACTGCTAGACAGAAGTATACTTTGGTCAGAGTAGGATTAAACTGAGTATTGCTCGAAACACGTAGCAGAGGAAGCATGGCTTTATGCCTACACTGCTCTTCAATCTGCTCTAAGCATACTCCACTGGCCACCTTCATGGCCAGGATCTTGTGCTGGTTTGACTCCTTCATCTGAGACCCTAGTTTCTATGCTCTTGTGGTGCACCAGGAGGAGCAAGGTGATAAGCAAAGCCCTTGTCAAGTAGCTCGTCCTAAATGTTGCCGCAAAGCAATGGCACACCATGCAAATTATTTGGTGTGGACAACAAAGTTAACTAGAATATAGGAAAGACTGTATCTCAGGCATGCTGTTACAACACTCCACAGCCACTTGACATGGGCTGGAGTGAGGCTAAGAGCAGCATGGAGAGCCTTGTCCGGGCTGAGGGCCAAATAGGTCTTTGAAATACATTTGGGGAAGGAAACATATCAACATAGCATTGATATAGCATTACCCAGAAAGAAAGCAGACAGCATGAGGGCTGCCAGTTTTGTGAAAAGAGTTTAAGAGCCATACTGGTCCTTGGGTCACAGGTTCATGTTCCTAAACTTCACGTTTACATCAAAGATGAGGGCCAAGCTGAGGAGAGGAGAGTAAAAAGCAGAGCTGGGAAAAAGCAGAATGCGAGGAGCTGAGAATGAAAGAAAAGAATGAAAACTTTTGTTTCAGCCAGCCTGATGGGGAGTTGCCAGCCAGATACCTTAAGGGCCAAGGGCAAGCCAGAGCTTTAGTTTGGACAGAACAAGACTGATCTGGAGCAGGTCTTAGCCTAGAGGTGATTAGCTAAAATGTTTGCAGCCAAAATCGTTCAGATGTAAAGCATGGAGGCAGATAAGAAAGGGACACAAAACCCTTCTGCAAAAACAGGGAGGCAGATTAGGGAAGCTCTCTAAAGGGTGCACTGAAGCACCAGTTGTAGGGATGGAGTCGGGGGACAGGACTAGGAAGGCACAGGTTATGAAATAAAATTCCTTCCAAGCCTCCAAGCCCAGAGGTCCCTTCGGCGATTCCGGTTCTCACTCCTGTGGATTGCAAATCCTTCTTGCTGCTCTGCCTGCCTTTCTGGGTGCTGGCTTTGCCCAGCTCCCCATGCCCGGGCTTCGCTTCCTAGTCTTCCTCTCTGAGCTCAGCTGAAGTCCCATGGGGCGTGAAATGCAGTGCTCAGGGGCTCTGTGGGCTGCCAGGCCCTCTTCTGGGTGCTGCCCCTCCTCATGCAGCCCAATACAGCCTGATATTTGCCTTTTATGTGAGTACATCCCATTCGGTTCATCACTTGCCAGCTGAACTATAACATGATATAACATGAATGGCCTTCCCACGTTGGCTTACACAATTTGCTCTTTGCTTTTTCTAAGACATAACTTTCCAAGTGCTACAAGGCAAGCTGCTGCCGTACAAAATGAGGTAGGGTTGTGTGTAGCTGCTCCTCTTCAATGGAGATGATCTTCAGAGGGAAGATGAAAGAAATCCTTAGCGTAACTCATGCTCTCACACAGAGCTGAAGCTACAGTGCCTGACTTGGCCATGAGCTGGAAGCATGCAGGCAAAGACCGTGCTAGAGATGTCAATTTTGCGTTTTACTCTTCAGCAGTCTATTGTATTCCCAGCTTTTCTTTCAGCTATTTTGCCCATTGCTGGCATATGTTTCTCCTCACAACAGCCTAGCACTAGCCAGACTGCTCTCCAGAAGCTTGGCTAGACCTAGCATATAGGCAGAGGATGAAGTGTTTGCTAATGCTCCTGCAAACCAGAGCCTTGCAGAAATCATGCCAATGCCTCCAGTGCTGCACAACATCCTCAGCCAAGCAGATTCTCACCCTTCTTTCCCCTTGATTTTTTCTTGCCATGTCACAGAAAAAGCAGAAGTAGCAGACATGGATGAAACCTCACTTGCCAGCTGAGACGTGCTGCCTGTGTCCATGCCACGCTCATGCTGCCCACATTGTGATGCTACTTCCCACCCATCGAATCGAGGGCAAAAGAAATCTGTCATCGATCTGCTCTGGATTGGGGAAGCTTGCCAGATGTGCCATGCACACCCATCAGAGAAGTGTCCTGACCCTCCTCTGATGTTCCCCACAGTGTCACTTGTGAGCTGTGCCTGCAGCAGCATCCAGGAGGTAGTGGAAGCAACTGCTGAGGGAAAGTTCCTCAGCACCCTCCTTGCTTCAGCATTATCCCTGCCAGGCTACAGGAGCAAACAGTGTTTTGCAGCTGGATCTTAGCCCTGGGCTTACACCATGCTCTGTGGCACAGGAACTAGGAAAGTTACAGAGCACCTCCATTACTGAAATGCATTTCTCATATGTGTCTCAGTTCTGTGCATTAGTGAGTTCTTAGAAATGTTTTGGCCATGAAGTAGTTCTACGTGCTACCCAGAAGGCATGCTTTCCAGCTGCCCAGTGGTGGAGGAAGTCAAGGAGAACATGGGCACAGAGGCCAAGGCTGCCCAGCAAAACGCCTCTGGGCTGAGCCAGGAAGACTCTGCAAACAGCAGCCTTTGACTGCCTGGGCTGGTTCTGTCCTGAACAGCCTCAAAGCAGCTGCCAAAACCCAGCATGAGGAAGAGGAAAGGTGTGTTAACGCTGCAAGGCAGTGCTGAGGAGAGTCACGACGTCGGGCTGAAACAGCCATCGCTTCCCTGTCTGGTCCCCAGCAGTGCTGCCTTATGAGCTGGCACAGCTCAGCACTACTGCTTCAGAGAATACAGGGGAGGGAAAAGAAATAGCCCCAGGGTCAAACGCAGTGCTAAGACACTGCCACAAGCATCCTGTACCACATTAATAAGCTTCTCTGGCCACAGCACTAGCCTATGCAACCTGGATTCAGTCGCACTCCTGCCTCCCAGGGAGGGGTGAAGTGGGGTGGGCAGCGCGGCTGTCCTCTGGTGCAGAGGGATCTGCCAGGGAAGCGCTGAGGCAGAGGGAGCTCAGCGCAGGCTGCAAAGGGAAGGTCTCACTCACAGCATACACGGAGAGATGAGGTTGGCATGGGAGGCGGGCAGTTACCGGTGGCAGTTGTACACCAGCATTACTGGCCCATGAGCCTTCAGCTTCTCCACTGAGACACTCTGCATGATCCTGTGTCTGCCCTCAGAGGCATTAGCTGTTCTCCATTTGCAGTCTGTGGCTGAACTGACTGCAGGTAACAGAAACAAAGAAAACTCTGAGCTTCTTATACAAAGAATTTCACTGAAAAGAGATTTATTTCAAAAGGTAGAAAATACGTAACAAATAGCATGGTCCTGTATGTTGCAAGCCCTCTACCCTCACTGTAAAGTAGGATGTTGTCCAGCCTGGACTTGTGATTCCAACCAGGATGAACAAGAGGGTTTCACCAATGATTCCCTGGACTTGACTTCTGGCTAAGGACTGGGGAGCAGTGTGCCAGCACACTGATGCAAGGGCAGGAAATCTCTGCAGAAAGATCTTCTTGCCCCTTGTCTCAGCTCCTGTTCAAGTGCTCCTGCAGTCAACAAAAAGGACACAGCAGTTTCATTCCTTATTTCCGAAGCCCAAGCCCAGCTTCCCTTGGCACCCAGAGCAGCAGATACACAGGACCAAAATGGAGACAGAGGACTTGAAGAGAAAGAGGTAGGAAATCAGTACAGCTATCTGTGAAAGAACAGCTTGTTGGGAGATACCCTGCTTGTGACTATTAACAGTGCAAGGTGAGGGGTCTCCAGGCATGCTGAAGTATTGACATGCAGACTGTTAGGCATTGTGGATCTGTGCAAAGTGTGACTGTTCCCATCCTCTCCCCTCTACCAGGATGAGACTGGTTTAGATACAGCAGTCTCAGCCACTGAGACCTGCTGAGTGCTGATCAAAGTTAATTTGTGCAGCAGTCCTGTCTAAAGGCACAGGGCCAGCTGGGTGCAGCAAAAACAAAAAGAAAAAAAGAAAAAAGGCTGCTGTATGTCTGGATATGTTCACCTAGTTAGGCAAGGCCCAGCAGCACGAGAAGAGGATAGGGCTGAGCTACTTTGACCTGCAAGAAAGACAAGAAACAACTCAGTGGAGGACATAAAAGGAGGGCTCCATTCAGCAATCCCAGTACGAAGCACTTGCAATTATCTATGCAGATCCCACACGTTTTGTCTTTCTTCTGCCTAACCTCAGACACAAGGAGTATCCCCGGGGAATGCCAACAGCACAATCTTCTGATCCCTCTCCGCTCCTAGCTGACACAATTGCAGATTTTTCCAGAGGTGTACAACAGCACCACTACTGCTTCCTCCTGCCTTCGGCAACTGAATGGGACAAGGATTTACCCACTGGCTGCACAGGGTAGCTACGCATCCACTAGATGCTTCAGACCATTAACGCATGGGGGCATAGCCAGATGTGTCAGAAGGCCCTTCCTGGCCCACTCCATATACTCCTATAACTCGCCCAGTGTATTACAGCCTCAACAACCAGCTGTGTGTCCAGCTGCTGAGATCTTGTTTAAAGTCCTTACAGACTGCTGTCTTTTCCTATGTTCTCAGCCTTGCCTTCGGCTCATTGCCTCTCCTAGCCCCCAGGGCTCTCTGCCCAGCACCCATTTGCGATATGTGCCTCTCTACAACATTAAGCCACTGCAGCTGACTATTGTAGCGTGCAGATACAATTTCTGATAGTACTTGTCCTCTTAGCCCCAGGCCTCTAACAAACTGTGAGCTCCCTCCAGCAGCCTTGTTATTGTACTGCAAGCACACTGTGCACCACAGGTGCTGGTAACTCAACCTTATGCTGATTTTTCCTATTTTTTCTGGTCTCTTTGCAGTCCTGGAATGGAAGCTGGCCTCTGCCCTCTATTTTTCTTCCTCTATTTCTAGGTAGTTGGTGGCCAAGAGACGCTTAAGGTGGAGCAGGAAGGGAAGAGCCCCTTTGCTCCTCCATTTCCCAGGGAAGCTGCAATTGCTGTCTGCCCTCCTGTGTGTTGCCTCCTCTTACCATATCACTTAGGCTCTACATTCTTGACAGTAGCTTGACAGCAGCTCTGTACAGAGGTGTTCAAGGGAATGGAGGACAACTGCAGTGAGAAGCAGAGAGACAGCATTAGGGGAGCAGTGACTGGGACACTGGCCACATCACAGCCCTTTCTGTTGTGGACTTTTCTTTGGGCATCTCAGCAAACCTCTCCCAGGGTCTCCCCCAGCCTGGCACTTCTAATGAACACAGTCTTGATCCTAAGACCACCAAATAAGACCTGTGACCCAGAAGTTAGGAAACGGAGCACTACTTGTGGAAGCCTCCCCTCTCCTTCCCCTCAGTAGGGCAACTCCATGTGTCCCAGAGCGCCTGTGAGTGGCAAGGCTTGGCAGAGCATATGACCCAACTTACCTGCCGGATTTCCTGCATTGCCTGGCGTATGGAAGAGTGGAGGCGAGGGAAGGCTCGTTGGCTCCCTCTCTCCTCTCCTGAGCTTGGCTTTGTACTACTCTTGTCCAGGCTTTGTTCCTTTTGGAAATTCTTGCTCCTCCTGAACCACACATATCTGAGAGCTGCAGCTGCTCCTGACTGCAAAGCGGGTCTGTTGGTGGAAGGCATGGAGGGGCAGGGCTCCTCCTCTGGAGGGGTCTCCCCCTTGGCTGCTGGTGGACAAAGCGTGAGGCACTCCATATCTTCATAATCCAAACTCTCACTACTTTTCTGAGGGAGGGAAGAGCAGATTCAGCAGTGGCTCGCAGACCCTCCACACACCCCAAACTGCACAACAAAGAGGAATACCCAGCTATGCCCATTGCTGACTTTCAGGGGGCAGGGGGTGGTCATTCACCTGCCAGGGCCTCTTCCCTGACCCCAGGACTCCCCAGTGCCCAGCTAGTAGTGCTTCCTGATGCATACGAAAGAGGCCAAGCTGCTTGGCCAGAATGGAACACCCCCAACAGGAACACAAAAGAGAATCTGCCACAGTGATTCTATCCACTCAGGGCACAGACCATGCCCCATCCTCTTTTTCTGGCTGCAGATCCTTGACACTCACCTGCCCACAGGGAACAGTCAGTACCTCCATGAAGGGCTGGATGCCCACAGTCTGGTGATATCGAACCAGTTCACTGAGCGAGGCATGAGCCCGGTCTTCCCCCAGGATGACATAGCGTGCATTGGGCTGCATCTGAATCATGTAGTGTCTGCAGCGGCCTTCGCCCCTGGGGAGATGGACAGCCAGAAATAGTCATGGTAGGGGTCTGCCATGTATCTCCAGGACACAGCCATTGCTTTCTGCACTTGTTGTTTCAAGAGGCCAGATGTGATCAGGAGCCACAGTAACAAATATCACAAAGATGCAAGAGATGCCTTATGCTGGAGTGTCACACACTGTGCTAGTAAGTGCTGGAGGAGTAGCAATTTCCCCAAAGTCAGTGACAGGAGAACCCTGGCAGCTGGATCCAAACCCAAGTAGACTGTAGACTGCGCTGCCTCCCATGCCTGTTGTCCATATTAAAACTCTGTCCTATCCCTTGCCAGAGGCCGTACACAGACCATGCCCTTGAGGCACTCTCACTGTCTCTCTTCAGGCCCTTCTCTAGACTCCTCTGCTTCAGTTAATGCTTCTTCCAACATGTTTTGCCCACTCAGCCACATTGCACAGCCTAAGCAGGACCTGCACCCTTGGAGCCACAGCACCCCACACTAAAACCGGTCTAGTTTTTAGCAAGAGACAGAATCTGCAGCGTCCTGTCTGCTACTCCAAACCGTCTGAAGCACCCACAACAGGAGAGGCTGAGCACCACCCTCATTGGACTCCTCTGTGGAGGAGGTTAACTCCTCCAGCCATGCATAGTTCAGTTTCATAGAATCATAGAATCATTTAGGTTGGAAAAGACCTTTAAGATTATTAAGTCCAACCATAAACCTAACACTGCCAAGTCCACCACTACACCATGTCCCTAAGTGCCACATCTACACGTCTTTTAAACACCTCCAGGGATGGTGACTCTATCACTTCCCTGGGGAGCCTCTTCCAGTGCTTGACAACCCTTTCAGTGAAGAAATTCTTCCTAATGTCCAATCTAAACCTCTTCTGGCACAACTTGAGGCCATTTCCTCTTGTCCTATCGCTGGTTACTTGGCAGAAGAGACCGACCCTCACCTCACTACAACCTCCTTTCAGGTAGTTGTAGAGAGCGATCAGGTCTCCCCTGAGTCTTCTCTGCAAGGCTTATTACCTACCTGTATGTCAAGGTGTAGCCTGGTCGGCTCTGGCTGATCCGAACAAGGAAGCAACCCAAAGGCTTGTCAATCAGCAAGTTTTCAGCGTCCCTGGAAACAGGAAAGAGTTTTTCAATGGACAGTGAGCAGCTGCCTCTGTGCAGGCATTCCCATCCTATCTCACGTGCTACCATGGTAGTGCTCCCAGTCCATAGGGAGGCCAGCATCTGCCCCATGTGTTCCTAGCTACAGGTTTCCTGACTCAGGTTTGGTGGTGCACAGAGGCATTAGTGGGCTGAGGAGGCACAATACTCAGCCAAAGCCTCTCCAAGCAGGGCTGCTCCAAACCTGCTCCAGCAATCTGACAAGTGCAATAGCAACCACTGCCTTCCAGCACAGAGCACATTACAAAGCATCACTGAGATGAGAAGGCTGTGCACACGTGCATTTTCTATGCTCCAGGGCTGACGGAAGAAGTCAGGATGCTGTGGGGTGGTGGTGCTGAGCACTAGGTAAGTTCAGTGCCTTGGAAAAACACCAACATGGATTACACCACTCTGGCTCTCTAAACTTCCGTCTGGAAGGAGGTCTTCCCCCTCTCTGCCCCACAGACAAAGCACCACTTTGTGCTTGTCATGTGCCTGGCTCCAGGCTGAAGGTGACTGCAAATCACCAGTGCAATTTGGGATTGCTCTTGCTGCTCTGTTACATGAGGCAGTCTCTGTATGGAGACACTGCCGTATGGAGACTTAAATGCCGCAACAGGAGACACTCCTTAAAAAGTATCTAATCTTCAATGTCTTTGGGAAGGATCTGCTATGTCCTTCATTGTGAAGTGCTTATGGCTAGCCTGTATTTGAATTCAGACAATTTTGTCTTCCAGGCACTAGTTCCTCTCCTGCCTTCTTGGATCTGTGCACAAAAGCATAACGCAGGTGGGAGCCTTGATAATTACCTTAAAAAAAAAAAAAGAAAAAAAATGCAGCTACCAGGGAGTTGTCAGCTACTGTAGTGTCCTTTACTAAGTTAATGTGCTGTATAATGTCTCTGAGTAATGTAGACACTTGATAAGCTAACAAAACCCAAGAAATTGTGATCTAGTAAGACTGAAGGAGAATTGCAACTTTAATAGAAAAAAGTTACAAACTGGAAAAAGATAAGGGTGTTCAAATGACAGGTACACTTGACAGCAATGCCACACACAAGTCCCACCAAATAAGGGACATTGGAAGTTAGCAAGAATGCAGCACCATAGATTAATTTGCACACAGGGGAGACTATAGCCAGAATTTCTGATGTCTACCTGCTACTCCCACTGTCTTGCTCCTATCTGATCACTAGCACGATCAGCATTTCTCTGATTATTACACTGCTTGGAAAGCAGTGCTTGGCTCAGCCAAGAGAGTGAAGCGTGAGGCATACCCAGTAGCAAAATTTCAAGCATTTAAATAAAAGTTTTCCCAAAAAAGCTTGAGAGTTAATAGTCTCATAAACAACTCCATAAGAAAGTAGGGATTTGTGGGTGTCTCTCCCAGCCTCAAAGGATGTAAATTCCACCTATGCTGCACGCTCCTTAGATGGGCAGAGGTATTAACAAAAAACCTTCCTTTTCCTGTATCTGGGGTCTTTGGGGGAATCTTGCTATTGGCTACACACCAAAGCCCCTCTTAACACTTTTTAAAATAAATGTACACTGAATTCTGTTTTCTCCTGCTGTAAACTGAAGTCTGCTCCTAAGCTAAACTGAGAGAAATGAGAACAGTCATAATGAGTCAGACCAAAAGTCCACTATCATTCCATATTGTGTCTCTGCAAACAGTCCATAACAGAGTAAACGCATGCATGTAATTCCTCTCCAAGTACTTTCCAAGCCTCCCTTCCCTGCACAGGATCTGTATTTAGGAACCCACAGTGGACTTATTTCCTATGAGTTTCCACAGCCTTTCCCTGGACCCAGGTAAAATTTCAGCATTTGCATCCCGATACAGGGAGCTCCAAGCTTCCCCCTGAGGGTTTGAAGATTACAGCCTAAAGTGAAAGGATATGCAGGTCACTCCCATTCCTTAAGGAGGCAAATCCTGGCAAATCCAACCTAAACAGTCTTCCTAAGGACACAGCAGCTTCCACCAGCCTGCAACAGCCCAAGCTGTGGCCACTGTGGCCAGTGTACTCACCTCCGGCTGATCATCCCATGCAGCCAGCTTGGAAAAGCCCCATCATCCTGCATGACCTTCTGGGCCTGCGTCTCTTTGAACCAGCGAATTGTTGCTCCTCTCTTGAGTTTCCTCATTGTTGCCTCTTCTCCAGTCTGTTTCTCTGTCCCCAGAACAGGGCGAGGTGCAGAAGGGTCCAAGAAGTTATCAAAAGGAGTGGACTGAAAGTGAGGAGAGGGGGAAGGTGGGCATGACAGCAAGGTCAAAGGCAGGGGACCTTTGAAGAGATCACTTTGGTAGTGATCCCATTCCTGAGTCCCTTAAGACAAGATCAGTCGCAAACTATCAAATGCTGCTTTCAGTTCCTCAAAGGTCCTGAGCACGCTTTTTAACTAACCACAGTATTAAGGACTCTCTCACTTCTCATAGCAAGACTGAAACGTTCTCCTGGGACCACATGCAGGAGAAGTTGTGCATGCAGAAGGTGGGAGGAGCAGGGAACCAGCACACCTGGCAAAGGGGGCCCAAGCAGAGGCAATATTGCTACCTCTGTTAGTTTGCTGCGTGGTCGTGGCACCGGCATCTCTGGTGGCTTATCAGAAGAAAGGAGACAAGGCTGAGGGCGCCTCTTCCGTGGCATGGGGACTGGAAGGGAGATTCTTTCTGCAACAAGAGCAAAGTAGATGAAATCTAGCATCCAAGATCCATGAGATCCATCCTCCACATGCCCAGGATAGGGACAGGCTCTGCTGCACAGAGTATGTGGGAAAGACGCAGCTTGGCACTCCTCCCAATACAGCCAGGCAAACAACTTTCACCATGCTGCTTCTGGTCCCCACAGAGAAAGCTGCACTTTCAAATGGCAGAAATGTCGGCAGCTCCCTGCCCACCGCATCGGTGGAGCCCCCAGCCCCGGGAGAGCCAAAGGCAGGCCATCACCACTGCGAGCTTACAGCACTTCAAGGTGACCATCACAAGCACAGGGGCAGTGGGAGTGGGAGCAACTCACTCTGGGCCTCTGCTTCCACCGCCAGCTGCTGGCTTCTTTCTCTCTCTGCCTCCTCCTGTAGCCGCTGTGCCTGAGCTCTCAGCTCAGCCACCAGTTTTAGGTAACTCTTCCTGTATCTGAATCCCCTGAAAACTGTTCAGAGAAAAGCTGTGATTAGAAAAAAAAAATAAAATAAATGCTCAGCATGCCTTTGTCACTCCCTGGGGAAAGCACACTGGGTGATATTCCTTCACCCAGTGCAAAGCCTTCAACACCTCAACCCCGTTAATAAAGAGCAGTGCAGACTCTACTTGAGCAGGCAGTCAAAACCACATGAGAACTGTCTTCTACTCTTTAAGCTGTCAGATCACAGATTTTAAAAAAAAAAAATAATTAAAATTACAGATCTAAGATCTCATCTCTAATGCCAAGGAACAGGATACCTAAAAAAGAAAGTCTCACAGAAGGGCCTCTGTTAGCCACCTACCTCCCTGGTACCCTTCAGACACTACTCAGTAAAAGCAAAGCTCTTTCGTGCAGGAGACGGGATTTCCTTGGTGTCAGCCCACAGGATAACTCTTCCCATAAGCAGCCATCACAGGGTTCATCAGGAGCTTTAGAGACATTGCATTAACCCGCCTACTGTACCAGGTACTAAAGCACATGAACTGCAAGCCACAGTCTCTCATTTCCCACTAACCCACACATCTTCCCCACAGATGAGAACAAGGCATAGCATGTGACAGTCTGATGTTTGTCATACTGTACGGTGCATAGCTGGAAGCTGCTCAGATGCTTCAGTACTGCAACAACCCGTACAAAGAGAAGTACAACAGAGAGGGACCAGGCAGGGTGACAGCCTCCTCCTCCTGGTTGCACAGTCCTCATGGAGCCTGTGCAGAGGGAAGTACCAAAACTCCACAGTACCTGCTCTGGAGAAACAGGCTGCCAGAGCAGATGCTACCTGGAAAGGAAAGAAAAAAAAACTACACCAAAACAAAACTTCATCCCCTTCTGCCTGTCTCTGAAAGTAGGAATGAGATCTGCTTCACTCATCTTTTCCCTCTTCTCAGTTCAACACTACTCACAAATAAGCCCTCACTCCAGAGGACAGTTACCCAGATCTCAGGATGCAGCCAAATCATATGCTTCCCCTGCTCAGCTCAGTTCTCCTGCACACATGCTCTCCTTTTCCAAGGCTCACACTGTCTGATGGCTCTCCCCGATTGAGGATGAGCACTGTGGAGCTGAGCACCTGCAATAAGCACTCTATGACTCCACAGGGCCTTGACATGAAGATGGCACCTGGCCTGCCTTTCTATCATCTACAAAAGTGCAATGGTGGAGGAGGGACTGGAGAAAAGTTCTTCCTTGCCATGGTCTGAGATCAGAGTTGAGGGACTCTCCTGCCCCAGTGCTCACCTTTCTGTATGACAACTGCTGCTCTTTCCAGTCGCTCCACATAGTTTGCCAGCTGTTCCTGGTGCCAATATTTAAAGAAAAGTCGTGACTTCCTAAGAATTTGGGGAGAGAAAGAAGCAGTGAGAAACAGTTTGTCTAAACTTGCATCTAATCATCCTTTGGACAGGCCTTTCCTACAGCCACGAAGTTCTCCCTGAAGAGAACCAGGTAACAGCCTACATGTATAAAGTCTCTGCAGTTCAGGCCCCTCACTCCCAGCAACAGTGATCCACACCTACCCACATATCCAGCCTGTCAGCTCTGTACTTCGCAGTATCTCCAAGCAGCTGAAAGAGAGGAAAACAGTCAAATAAATCATTTTCCACCCAAAGTGAAGACCATGGAGCCAGTGGTTTTAGGCGCACAAAGCAGGAAAAAGTGCCTCAAAAATTCAGCATTATAGAATCATAGAATTGTTACGATTGGAAGAGACCTCAAAGATC
>NW_009627560.1:17942-34360 GCF_000690535.1 Cariama cristata | reverse complement strand
AACACAATTATATAAAATACAGTTGTATTTTCAAGGTTAACAGCTATTGTCTGTAGACTTGAATTTGCTATGCAGGAATTACAGGGGAAAAAAATTGAAGAGACTGAATAGGAAAAAAGGCAGAAAAGCCCAACACTAGAGAAATCCAGACCTGCTCCTGCCAGTAATCTCGAAAGCCATCACTCAGTCAACAGACAAAGAGCAAAACATTGTCGATCACCAAAAAAAGACAGAACTGGCTACAAAAGGCCAATCTCAAGAGAATAAGCCCCAAATTAAGAGGCCCATCAGAGGAGCCCAAGCAGCACATCACTTAAATGTGACGGTCGCAGCGGTCGAACCAAGGGAGAGGTGTGAGAGGAGCAGCGTCCGACCCTGGAAAAGGATCGGCGGCATCTACCAGCCCGCGGAGATCTGGAAATCCACGGCATATAGCTCCGATGTCAAAAATCAAACAGGGGTAACACTACTACTACTGTGGAGTTTAGAGGCATTAGGGGAAACATGAGGGAGCCGAAGAGGAAGCGACGTTGAAAAGAGATGTTAGGAAATCCTCCCATCCAAAGAATGTGAAAGGACAGGCAGGGAAAGGGGCAGGGAAGTGTGAAAACAAGAGAGGGAGGAAAAGGCCCCGTGATGCCCTCAGGTATTTCATGTGCAGATCCTGCCCGGGCAGCCTTCGGCCGTGATGCACAAAGGGGTCCTTCTTCAGAGGAGAGAGAAAGCCATGCAGAACATTCACCATAGCTAATTAATTTAGGATCCTCAATTACAAGTAGGATCTTGTGACACTGCTTTATTTGTAGCCTCTTTTTTTTAATAAACAAAAAGCAGATAAGAAGCGTGACACCTTTAATGGCTTTACAATGGCTTTCCTGCCAGCGCCGCATGCCTCAGGGACCTGCCGGAGAGCATCCCATGCCGAAAGCCTGGTCCCTGCCTTTGAGAGTCCCTGTATCCACTGCTCCCCCCTAATCAAATCATCGCCGTACCAGCTCTCTAGCCAAGAACATCCTCTAGAAAAGCACCAGAAATTGAAGTAATTCAAATATCAAAAGGCAGACAATCTCCTATTTCATTTTAAAGCGGGATCTGCTTTCTCAGTCTTTGTATTTGGGCAGGAGATGCCCAGCACGACTGGACAAAAACCAGAGGAATACACAATGCTGTGGTTTTTTTTAAAACTGCAAGGGGAAAACGCTGTTGTTTATACGCCGCAATATGGACAGATTTACACGCTAACAGCCACATTAAAATAATACAGCTCTGGCACAAACTCACAAAAAGCGACGCAATTCAGAGTTGCCTGCAAATGTGTCGATGGGGAGTTGGGGACCTTCACGTGAGAGCCAAACTCACCGAAGGCAAATGCTACAAAATCTTGATAACCTTTGGGGTGAAGCCCTTTGGGGCAAACCCGAACTGCTGCCCCCTCCTCTCCCTGCAAATCAGAAGAAACCCTGCCATCCCCGCAGACACCCGCGCCCATAAAAGCAGCCCCTCCGCATGTGCAGTTAACCACATCTCTACGGGGAATAATGTGATCATTCTTCCACCCACCTCAGCCCTCCTACGAGAGTGCCCAGGGCACTCTCCTTCCACAGAAACTCCCCGATTTTAGTTTAAAGGAACAGAGGACATTCTTTGAGCGAGCAGACTCGAAATAAGCATTTAAAGCCAAGAGTTTTACCCCACAACATTAATATCAAGGGGGTAACTCCATGGAGCAGCGTATTGTAAAGACCACGACCAACCATATTCACTAATCAGAGCATGGTCACGGTTTGACAGGCATCAGACCAGAGCCTGTCTCTAAGAAATTAACTTTTGCGGTTTGGGAGCTACACTGGGCAGCCCCGGGGAAGGCGAAGCCACCGTCTGTCCCCAGCCCCGTGCTGTGATCCAAAAGTCAAGGGAAGAGGGGACTGTCTGCCCTGAGTCCCTGCAGAGACACTCCCCGCCTCGGACACAGACGACAGCAATATGAGCTAATTTTGCAGTATGCACATAAACCTGTTGGAGGAGATTTTCCCCTCGCATCTCGCACTCAATCCAGAAACACACGCCAAGCAGAAGACAAACATGAAGCCTCCAAAGAAACTTAGAACAAAAGTACCTAGCTTTCCACAAGCCTTTGCTTTAGCACAACAAAACAAGCCAACGGAGACCTTACTTTCTCCAAAACTTTGGGATGTTCCAGTACTACGGGGAAGCACTGGGTGGCACTCCTAGAGACAGCCTAGGCCAGCGGCTCTACAACATATGAAGCAGCCTGACCTCTGGACCCAGGCTACGGTCTGATCCAGGAGGTAGCTCACGGGTGCATCTGCTGAATGCTTCAACAGTATTAACCTCCTTCCCAGATTTCTCTCCTGGGATGCAGATCTCCTGCATGCAGCAAACAGTGCCAAAAGCCATGAGACCTCTGCCATCAGCAGCTGAAGCTCCGAAGCCTGGTTTCCTAGAGATCTGCTTCTGCACCTCCTCCTCTTCCACCACATCCCGTTTCGATGTTCTTGACCCACATTTCCCATGACATCAATGCCATGGTACCTCAGGGTTCCCCAGGCTTCAGCCATGCTCCCCAACACCCTCTACACCCTCTTCCCCTTCCACCTGCGTGCCAGGTTTTCCTTCTCCAGCAACATCGACCATATTTTGTTTCAATCCTACATTAAATGATCCTGAACTGGTGGATACCTTTATGCACAAACGTCCATAAAACTCCTATCTTGAACTGTTAAAACTCTCACACACGGAAGTATTTATTACACCAGAGCCCCACAGCCACTAATGAAATTCCTATCACTAGTAAAGTTGGAGGACCGCATCCCCACTGCAGAGCAGTTAGACGCTCATCTAATAACCACAAGACCAAGCGCTGCATCGGTGGCTCTAAATTACTTTCTTTCAATAAAGATAAGTCTTGGATCCTTATTGAATAAACAGATACCTCTGCAGGCCTAACCCAGCATTTTGAAAGATTAGTGACTCATGACGTCTTGGTTGAATCTGGCTTTCTAACCAAAGGCTGCTTTAAATGAAAAATTAAAAAGGAGGAATCTTTCCTGCCATGCGACTAAACGTAAAGCACATTCTTGAGCAAACTTCAAAAAGTTTTAACCATCCACTAAACTTGGGCAGCTTGGGTACAGAGTAACTTAAATTTGGCAAAACATAAGCTGTGCTTGGAACCCAAAATCCATGCTGTACAGCCAAAGGAATGCTGGGCCTCGGAGAAGAAGATAAAGTATTAAATTTCTGCTAAATCTCAAGCAATAAAATTAAATTCAAACTTTGAGGGAAGGGAATGAAAAGGCTGATGCATAATTGTTTCATAAAATTTGTGTTTAATTTACTTGAGACGGGCCATTTTATAGTTTATCGAAAACAGCTGGTGTCATAGACATACATTCATGGTCCTGTAACATGGATACAATTTATCCCGTGAAATCTGTAAACGAAACAAGACAAAGCTCTCAATATCTTTTATAATAAATTCTTTCAACAGGTAGAACCAAGTCCTGGAGCAAGCTTTCTTAACGGACTACAATAAAAAAAACCACACTAATCCAAGAGTCCAGCTCTCTCAGAAGACATAAAACCATTAAAAATGTACAACACTAAACAGTGAGTTTAATTACTACCCACCGAGGTCTGGCTGAGTCCCCCTGGACACACGGATGGCCAGCACATGGCATGCTCGGGACCAAGATGAACATACGCACACTGCAAGGAATTCTTCCCAAGATGCTTTTATGAGAGCATCTTTTGGCTAAAAATCAAATGTTACCATGGCACCTGGCTGTCACCTTTCTCCCATGTACTCATACAGCACACATCGTATGATCTCTTGGTTCCACAGCGAAACCCATCTCCTGTGTTTTGATGGTGCTTACTCTTTCCTAAGCCGTTTTACAAACTGCAGAACTGAAGCACAAGGTCTGGCATTACCTCGGGCAGGATGGGCTTGAATCTACCAGCTGGCAAAGGGGGGATCGTCTTCAAGAAACAGGGGCTTAGAAAGTGGCAACTAGATACATGGACAACTCCTCTTGGAGCCACGGCCTATGGAAGGCCAGTGGAAGTTCCCCCTAAGAACAAGTATATCAAGTCCAATGCTCTACTGAAATCCAAAGCCGGCAGTTATTTCTGAGCTCTGTGCACCCATCTGGCTTCAGAGAGTCTTTTTCTCCCAGCCTCCCCAACTGACTACACAAGCTACCACACCCTGGATGGCTTCTGGTCTTTGGTCATCATGTGGATGACCTTCCAGAATGACTCCTTGGATCTGGGTCTCTGAGTCCAGGCAGAACCCCCTCAAAACCTGTGAAAATCCATGTTTGCACTGGGCAAAACCAGGTACAGAGTAAAGGCACAGGCCTGGGATCATCTAAGAGGATGAGGAAGAGATGTAAGTCAACATGGTATCAAGGTGCTGAAATCTCCACACCCTCAGGGATGCATGCCCAGGTCTGCTCCAGCTATTCCTTGGGATCAAAGGCAGCGGTTATGTTAACAGCAGGAGAAACAAACTTCCAAGTCGTCATCGCATCCAGGGTAAAAATCGCTGCCTACCTTTTTTGTGGCCTTCAATCCTATACTCCAACAGCAGCGTCTCAAGGCAGAGGAGTGATTATACAAATTTACAGCTGCTTTACCTCTAAACACAACTTCTGGAAGAAAAGACTGGGGGAGTAACTGGGCCATTCATCCCAGAGGGACCCTAAACCCAGCTCTGGCGCACACAAATGCAATACCCATAAAACCAGCATGTCGTGGAGCCTCCTGAAACCAAACATGAAAACACCTATTAAGGGTCCATGGGGGTTCATTTTTCCCAGTGTGAAAAGTCCTGCAAGAGAGGTCAGGGCTTGCTACTGTGCAGAGGTTTGCATGCACCAGAGCCACGTCAACCCCAGCTCACGCAGCACATCTCCAACAGGCTCTAAAAAGGAGGCAGAGTAAAAGTCTGCGTGAAAAGACATCACGGTTACGGTTATACAGTGTTTTTATGTCATGCACTTCTAGGAATGTCAAAGCACGTCCTACGCAGGGTTCCCCTGCCACCGTGATGCAAGGATGGGTTCTATCAGCCTGCAGCCACTGGAGAGGATGCGACCGAAAAAGCAGCAAAAGATGCAGTACGCCAGGGACCACCCAGGACAACTTAGGGGAAGGCAAAACCTAACATTGCCCACAAAGATCTGGTTAAAGGACAGATGCTAACAAAAAAATGAAGGGATTTCACCCACTTTTGGCCATTGCCTTTAGCCACCAGCACCTCAGCAGCACTAAAAAAGCCCAAATCTGGTACAAAGATACAAGTTAAGCTCAGCATTGAGAGACTCCACGGAGCCGGAGGAGTCCGCCCAGGCTCTGGAGGAGGGCAGAGCTGTTCGCAGGCACCGACACAGCCGAAGGGCAGCAGCGACCGACCTGCCTGACCCCGTTGCCCCTCTCAGCAAGCCAGGACCACAGGACCCAGCCTCCCCGAACCATAAAGGGCTGCTACAGGGTCCCCGTAGGAAACAACAATGCAGCCAACACCCTGCTCTTTAATCATCTAATTTATGTCTACAATTCCAGTATTTAGGGGGTTGCTTGTGTCCTGTTTTATTGCAATGTTGTCATTGCTTGTCAACCCCCTAAATCTGAAATACACCCCCCAAATCCCATCTTGCATCCTCACCGTCTGCAGCATCACCTCCCAATTTAAAACCATGCACGCTGTAACAGACAGTCCATTGTTCTTCCATGGAGGAGAGTGTGTAACCTATCCTAACCTAAAGGGAACTATTTCTCTAGTGTACAGTGTAAATTGAACTAAAGTGCCAGAGAAACAGTAAGGAATTCCTGAGCGCTCTCCTAAAAACCCTCAGCCAAAACGGCTCCCGTATAGGTGACATATAAGATTTCGTAGAAGAGGAAATACTAGAAATCTAGGAGAAGTCAGTAACATCTTAACTAGCAAATTAAACCCATACAACGCTTGATGTAGACGTAACCCTGCTAAAAGCCTGTATTATTGCCCAAAGAAAGTACTCTCAGAGGGAGATAAGCTGAAGTCTGACTTCAGCTCCTCTGAGATCTGCTGGAGGCAAATCACAGAAAATGAAACCTGGACTCATCCTTGTCAGACAAAATAGGAGACGGTGCTGAGCAAGGAGCAAAGTAAATACCTGCTCCTGCGCTTCAGCTTCTCCCTTGTGCCCTTCGAGCCTTGCAGGGTCCCGCTCCAGCCTCCTGACCCTCCATACTGGGTTACTCTTCACTTACTCTAGCTAGGAAGAAGAGTAAGACCCAATAATTCATATGGGGTACAGATACAAAGACACTTAACTGGACAAAGCCATAGATAAAATCCTCAAAAGCACCCAAGCTGCTAAACTGCCACTTTCAGAAATCTTTTATTTCAGAAGTAAAAAAAAAAAAGCAACAAAACCCTTCCATGTACTGATCTTTCACAGTCCTTCTGACAGCACCTTTTCCTTTTACCTACGGCTGTCCCACAAACAAGAAAACCTATCAACTACAAATCTCAGAAGTACCTTCTAGTTGAGAAAGTTTTGCATTTAACTACCTAACGCAACACACATGGCTTTCACGTCTGCGCAGCATCGCGCTCCATCACCCAGGGAACTCCCCTCCACCCTCACCCATCAGCTTGATAAACTCATTACAGTAACAAGGAAAGCGATAGGCTTGATGTTAATCATACTGCTGAGACTTACAGGAGTAATAAAACAATAGAAAGCAAATCTCCAATATTTAAGCAGCTAACCGGCCATGTTTGTTAACTACTGCTGGCCTTTACATCCCCCCAAGGTAATCAGCTAAGGCTTGTCTGCTGGTAGCACAGTCGGGTCACGTGTGTTGCTGCTGCATATTTGGCACGGATAACCGCAAAAGGGAGTTATAAAAAGCACTGTTAGATCCTGCTCGTGGTTAGGAAAATGTACGGCAGGAGCAACTTGATGAAAATTGCACACAAACATACACAGAGGAATACTAATGATCAGACATTTTGCAGAAGCGAAATGCATTCATGGAGAAAAACTGCCTTTTAAAGACATATTTCTGGTTAGATTTCTTACAAAACGTCTAAAGGAAATTCTCAATGACAACAAATTCACAGACCATGGTGAAATTCAGACTAGTGGCTTAAGGAATTAAAGGATTGCCCTACTAAAACTTTGTGTGTGCAGGTTTCTGGGAAACAAAGGGATCAACCTGATGGAAACGCTCAGCACCTCTTACACACAGCATCCCAGCAGGGTTTGGCCAAGACAGAGCGAGCTCCCCAGCCCCTCATGACTGCCTCCTGCTCTGCAAGGCCACCGCGTGAGGACCACTGGAGGAAAACACATTCAGCGTTAGGAAAACGTGCAGGAGGAAAACGCGTTTAGCAGAAGAGCATCCCTTCAGGAGCCCTGGGAGCGAACCGGGGCATCCTGACATGGAGAGGGGTCATCTGCCACCCCTTGGAGGGTTTCAGGTGTTGATCCTCCCCACGCACCCTCAGTCGCTCTTTGACAATCCCTGTAGGACCTTCCCAAGCATCCCCCGGTAGAATCAAGGTTGGGACAAGAACTGCTGGAAGAAGTAGTTTCCCTAACGACAGCACCCAACGCTGGGTGCAGGAATCTGGAGAGGCACCCTCATGTGAACTTTAATCTCAGCAAGTTACAAAAGCGAGTTGCTGTCTATATAATAAACCCCAAGTTCAATTAGGAAAGTCAGGTTTGACTGGCTTTGAGAAAACTACCCTTTGATAACTACATGCTACATTATCCTTTCACTTCTTTTGGCAGAGAAAAGAGGTTACTGCAGTTTTCTTTGGCTCCTGCTCTCTCCTGTCAATCCCTTGTGCACTCAGATAGTTCAGGTTCAATGTTCAAAAGCAGGAACAGGCTGCGAAACGTCCATCAGCTCTGTTTACCAACAGAACCGGTGCGCAAGGGCAAAGGGAGACGGCACTGTGAGCTGGCAACTACCGCTTAGAGATCTTGGGATCTGCTCATGGGGCTCTCGCACTGCAGTTGCTGGAAATACTCTTTATGATGATTCGCAGCAACTTAAAGTGTGGCAGCAACACTAAAAAATCATTAGCGAATGACGTAATGAGTCAAGAAACATTCCCAGCCTGTTCTTGCTCACGTTCGATTTCAACATCTGTGCCGGTGTTCCTAGTTGTTTGGCTGAGAGCAGAGCAGGACAGCGTTTCACATCATCTGCCAAACTTGGTATTGAAAGGCTGCTAAAATTGCAATTAACTCTTTGAATTAAAACATTTCACTTATTTGCCTCGGGGCCAAGGATAACACATTCAAGCAGATTTCCATTGTGGGCTGCTTGCAAACTGTTAATTGCAACTATCGCCTTAAGGACTTACCAATCCTAACTCATCTCATACAGAGCAGGGGCCACCTCCTGCGTGGGATACTATTTCTACTCCTTAGACAGATGACAGGAAATTTTATCAAACAAGATGAAGAGTGTTGCAATGCCCTTGAGCTACCAACAAACCTACATGTTCTTTGTGGCAAGCGAGGCAGTTAGACAAGCAGGTATTAACGCCAACTCACATTTTATATTTCAATAAATGTTCTTTAATAGTACCATTTGCAGAACAGGGTTTGCTTAGCTCCAGCAGTTGCTGGTTAACGTCTCCCCACGCTCTCCTCGGCGTGAGCGGGGATGGCCTGACACCCAGAAGTTAAAAAAGCAGGAATACTCCTAGGAGAAAACACGGGTGAAAAAGGGGTGCTGGCCCCAACTCACCAAGGCAGCCAACGGCTTGGAGTGCCGAGCCTGGGGGAAGAGTGGAACCAGCAGCAGGACTCCAGATGTTAGCAGGTCCCTCAAGGAAGGCGAGTTCCTTGAACATGGCTCTAAGAAGAAGAAGGGGAAAAAAAAAACAAACCACCACAAAACCCTTCTCCCTGCTTGTCCCGCGGAGCTTTTGTTCCGTGCCCTCGGCAGCCGATGGGAAACCCTAGCACGCAGCCACTTCAGTCACCGTCCAGGGCTGCTGGGGAAAGGTGGGCATTCATTCACCTCGGGCGGGGGTTATTAAACCCATGTATTGATTGCAGAGACCGACAAGCTTGTGTTACATTCAAATGGATCCAACATGACAGTTCGAAATTCAATATTGTCTCAGTCTAATTGGACAGGATCCAGTTCAATTCTGTCAAACGTCTTGATTAATGCTAAAGCAATAAAACCCCTTTTAGCCATTGAGACAGCCAGGCTGAAAGGGAAGAGGAAGAATATGATCCTTGGAAAATACAGATAACTGAATTCATGAATACGAGCACGATAAATGCCATTTTTAATACAAATACTTCCATAATGCTTGCAAGGTCAACAATTCACAATTCCCACTTTTCCGCGTGAATTGGTCAAGAGGTAAAAGCTTCTAGTGAGCACCTTGGGCAGTCGAAGCTTTCAGCCTGGCATGTAGTCTGACAGTACAGTTATGAAAAAGTTTCATTTCTTTGTCTCAAGTTATTTTGAGACAGTCTAAAAAACTTGGTTCCAAAATTCCTTAACTAGAAATCCCATGAAGTGAAAGAAATGGGTCTGAACTGCAGATGGGAACGCTCCTAACTCTGGGAAAAGCAACTAGTGTCCCACATCTGACTCCAGGTGGGAATTTCATAGCTTAAATCAAATTTAAAAAATGTGAACCGTTGTCTTGCTTTAAAGTAGCAGGAAAAAGCTCTGCACTGCTTTTATCTAAATTTTATCACAGAAGTGGTCATTTTTTGTTGCAGCACAAACGGCATTGTACAAGAGATGATGGGACCATTCCATACGTAAAAGAAAAGGGCAGCAACTTCGAATGCTTGAGACCATTGATCCTGTGTCAACATTAACGGAATAAGACAAAAAGCAGTGGTTCTACTGATCTGTCGAGTTTTTAGGGTTGAAAGAAAGAGCTAATCCACACTGAGTTACCCTCCCAGCTTTTATGTATAATACATACCAAAAAAGATAAGCAAATTATATTACATTATATATAATTACAGAAGCTCCTAATTACACATCACAATTTCTAGGCAGTCTAGCAAATGCCGTGCTTCCCAGAACGGCAATTCCTGAAGTGAATAGTAAATCAGCTTTTGCTTGCCACTGATTTGAAACTTTAACCTATAAATTAAATTAATAAGAGACAAAGGCTTCTTTTGTGCATTTGCAAGCCTGTAGGATTTTACAAATAATAGGACTGGAAAGTGATTTATATTCCAAGATTAAAGGTCAGTTTGGCGCACACGACTTTGGAGCAAAACACCACAGCAGAGACTTACTATTAACTCATTCGTGCACCATCCTAATGCCGTATTCTTCTTTTTACAGAGTTACGAGGGCTTGCTGTGAGCACTGCAATAGTTGCAAGACAGAAAAAAAAACCTGCATTGGAGAAATACATGGAATTCTTCCCAAACTACGGTAGGGAGGGAAATGTGCATGGGAATTGTATGGAGTCACCAGTTCCTTGATTACTGAAGCGACATTACCTGTGTGCTACAACTCAAATCAAGCATATGTTCAACACAGAATGTTTGACAACACAGAGAAGTGCAGGGAAACAGCACAAATTAAATGCCAACAGAAGATATGCAAATAATTCAAACTTTTGCAGGAAATGGCAGGGCTCTGCTATTTATGAAATTCTGCCAACGGCTGGTCCTTCTCCTGGACAGACCAACATTTCTGTGGAAGTAAAACTTCAAGCTGAACTTTAAAACTTTTGGTGCACGCAATAATTAGCACAGTGTTAACCTGAGAACTGAAGTAGCTTCCTATGCTTATTCCCATAAGAAAACCCTAGTAAGGGACCAGAGGAGGAGAGATGCGCAAACACAGCTTCTTCAGCAGAACTTTTTTCGTGTGTCTGCTATTTTGTAGGCAACAAATTCAATATTTTACTTATTAAATTAGGACAGACTTCTCTATTATGTGAAAATTCATTAAACAATTTAACACATTTAATAGTCAAACAAAGAGATGAAACGGTAGCACGCTTTGCATAATCTGATGAAAATGCAATCTGATCTCCAAAGAAGAAAGCTCCAGCTTGTAAACCAACACCCTATTTGTTTAAACTCTATCCACAATTAAAAGCATGGAGTTATTTTGCTTTCCCTGGAAAAGCAGATGGCAAGGATATAGGCTGTTTTTTGGATAATTTAATCGCATGCTGGAGCTCTGCATACACCATTTTGCAGCTGATACTACGTGAAATCACAGTGTTCGAGTTTCAGTTTCACTTAGTCTTCTGGATCGTTGAGAGCAAATATTACGGAAAAAGAAGAGCACTAAATTTTGGCAGACACCAACAGTTTGCATCATCCCAAAGGTCTCTGAAGCAAGGGAACTGGAATGATGGTTAATCCCCTACAAACACTGGGCAAGGTGGGAATGGATGAGAAGACCAGCTCTCCCTAGACTGCAGCTGGCATGTTGCTATGTAGGAAACCAGGAAAGACAGTATTTAATGGCCATGCATACCACAAAGGATGGTAAGAAATCAGTATACTGCTTATTGCCACGGTGACTAGTTTTAAGCACTCGGAGTACGCAGGGATGGATATAGCTGTGTGAGGGCTCTGGGCAAGGCCTGAGCCCGTCCCAGGCTGGGTGTCGGGGCTGCCCCATCAGGGCAGAGGGTCCCCAGCCAGGCAGTCAGTCCTGCCTGGTGGACCTGGTTGTGGAGCCTGGAGGACCAAGATGCCACAGTAGAAAGAGAGTAGGTGACACCGTATTGAGGAGGCCAACTGAGCAATTCTCTTCCATAGAGTAAGAGAGGTATCAGACATGCTACTTGGAAAGACTGGAAAGCTCTTTCATTTTCTTCTACCATTTTCCCCTCTTGCTTCTGTCTTCCAGATAGCACTGAAATTTGTCATCTTTCTTCTTTGCAGATTTCTTAAAACACACCATTAACTAGCTCATAAATCCCCAATTTAAATAATTATCGGAGCATTGCCTCTGTTATCTTCAAAGCTGACAAACCTCCTGGGTCCTGAACGTTTCACGAGCGATAGATTATTCCCCACAGCCCCTGGTAGGCAGAGGGAAGCGATGGCCTCCATCGTTCCTCTCCGCCGGAGAAGCCAGCTAGCAGGAGAAAAGCCACGTACAGGGGCAGAGCAGGGAGAGCTGATGAAGTGGCTGCGAAGTGGGTTGTGAGGATTAATCTGATTAGGATTGAAAAAGACCAAATGGGTGGAGGGGGGAGGAAGAGAGAAAAGGAGAATATCTAAGGCAAGTGATGAGGGTCCTGGGTGGTCTGTAAACGGGTTTGAAACAGTGGGAGAGTGTAACGAAGAGATGAAATCCAATAGTTGTACAGGAAGCTTTCACCAGGCTTAAAACAAATCCTTAAGAAAAACAGAAAAGAATCCAGGAAGAGGAATTGTATTACTGCTGAAAACGGTATTGGCATATTCCCAATGCATTTATAGCGTGTGACTGACAGTTCTGCTGCTGATCCCGGCAGTGGGGAGGGATAATGTCTTCCTACGCTTCAAAAGCCTCAAAAGGCTCACAACAGAAAGTTCCCTGGGGGGAATTTCCACTAAACTTTTACTAGTTTATCCTATTTTGTTTTAATATTGCTGGAAATCAAGTGAAAGCTGGGGCAACTGGTGGGAAGTGGTGGGTGACCCAAGTGGCAGGTGTCACGAACCTGCCTGGCTTACACCAAAGTGAGAATCACAGAGGTTGCTCACTTTATTTTCGCTTGTTTTAATACAGTTACTTTTGGTGAGCAGTTCTTGAACTGCACGGAAGAGACAAATAAAATCCTGCAGCAAAACCGGTGCTCTGCCACCGATGGTAGCTGGCGTCTGGGAGGGATCACTTACTGCGTGCTTACCCCATCCCTCCAATCCCTGCCATTAGTTTCTTTTTAAAGCTATTCTGAAAGTTTCTCTCTCAGCACCTGCTTATGTCCAATTTACTTCAGTAGTATGTGGTTTCCTGAGCCTGGGCCAAAGATGCTGGGTCTGCTTTACGATGCTGATTTGCAGCTCTACCTTTTATTTCAATAGTTCTCTGACCAGACACTCCTCCCCCTTCTCCTAAATTCACTGCCAGGATCCTGGTCCCGATGAAGACGATAGCTGAACTGATGCTGACTCTGAGGTGGCTGGGAATCCACTTACCATCTGTCTGTCATGTTTGCTGTTCAGGGTAACACAAGCCAGATTCCTGGACCAAACGCTGGCTGACAGTAAACCTACGCTCTCACCAGCGCATGACTTCCCTGCCTGCTCTGCTTGGAATAAAATATCATCTACCATGTCCCTGCAAGTAGCAGAAATCTGCTTTTGTTCTGCTTCAGGTCCAACGTTATTAATCACCCTACTTCTTCTGGAGCATCCTTTGACTGCAGAAGACCTGTATTCCCTTTCACTTTTTAAAAAGCAGCACGACTGGGCATAAACGTCAGTATTTATCATTATGTCTTCTAAAACTGCAACTCCACAAGGACAGTTACACTTCTGAAAATTTACTGCTTCACGGCTTTTGAAAGCTCAGACTGCATGTTCAGAAGTGCTGATCATCGGCAGCAGAGCCCGCTGCCAGCACCCAAACTCTGGAAACGCGGGGCCTCCTCCCGAGAAGTGCTCAGCTGGATGTTACGGAGTCACCGAATCTCTGCTTGTGCTTCTGCCAGCAAACCCGACCTGTGCAAACCTAGCAACACCTGTCTTCCCAAGCTGAGAACAAATTCCACCGTTAAAAGCGTTTGCTCCCTCTCTTTTTAAGTGATGTGCACATTTAACTATTATTAGAACAACAGAGCCCAGCCCAAAGTTGGGAATAACAAACATTTCTAGCAAATCGCGTCCAAAGATATCTCCCATCCGATACAGAGCACCTGGGATTCATCTGAAAACCTGTCTCAGAAAAAGACCTTCTTGCAGCAGCCTGATACAAAATCCAGATACGGCGTAATAAGCTTTTGATGTCGTGTTGACATTTATCTGCCAATATTATTGCTTCACGCACTTAGCTTATGATGGATCTTGTTACTTAATTGATCACAGGCAAGGTCAGGAATTGGCCCTTCTTCCAGCGCTAGCACTGACATCATGCAAATCACCAAAAACCAGAAGAAAGCACCTAATCCTCAGCTTCAAATCCACACTAAGCAGCCCTTCGATATGTGTGAATGAGGACAACTGGTTTTTCAATTATGCCTCTAAAAAGGTCATTTTTCAAAACTTATGACCAAATGGGAAAAAAAAAAAAAAAAGCTGAACACAAGCATGCTCTTCCTTTTGGTATCAGTCACCTTAACTCAAAGAACAGTTTATTTTCATCTCCTACTGTAAAAGCAAACTGCATTTATAATCCACCATGGGTACAACCTCGTTTCCTCCTTGCTCTCCTTACAGAGGACTCATCAACAGCAGCTTTGGCTTCTACATGGCAAGTTGTGCAGCGAAGGCAGAGATAGACCACAACTCACTTCACTCATATTTTCACAGAATCATGTCTTCCAGAGTACAAATTTTACTGTTTCAAGAAACAACAGGCCATGAGCAACCCCAGAAACCCACAGCATGTCTACCAAATCCCACAGTGGCTTCTTAAAACCCTCCCAGATGCTGAGGGCAAGCAGTCGCCCTGGGCTCACAGCCACATGTCCAGCAGCGTTGGGCTCACCCTAGCATGCATGGACTGCTGGACTTCCACACCCTTTTCAAACACTTTTGGAAGAATCTTTGGAAGAAAATTTCCCCGCATCAAGGCTGCACCTTGTCCCTCCTGCAAGCCTCAACCAATTCTGCAGCAAACCTCACCTAATAAGACACACACCGGGACTCGGAAGCAGCCCTGACCTTGGTAACTCAACTGCTGCCACCCAGCACCTCCTGTCCCAAGGGGAACCAGCAAAATCCATCAGCAAAACCGTGCAGGTTCACACCTGCATGAAGGAAGGAGCAGAGATGTAAATTATTCTGCATTCAATGAAACAAAATCAGACCCTTTCATACCAGCAAGGGGGAAAGGCGCCAGCCAACTGGCTCAGCCACGCTGTGCCAGAAACACCGAGGTGGGCTCTTTGGTTTACCTTTGGTGGCTGTCGTAACAGGGAAGATCTGTGCTTCCCCCAGAAGACATCAGTTTGGGAAAGCCCACCCGTCAAACCTGAGCTCCCACAGCCATGCGAGACCTGGGAGTTCCACAGTGAAGCCACAGCTTGGGAACAGGTTTTGTTGGCCTTAATAATTCATTATTGTGACCATCAGTCCTGCCAGAATTCACCTTTATTTTCTTCAGAACAAAGAAAATTCCGTAAAGGGCCAACGACTGTAAACTTAGCATGCTCCATAAATATTTTATAATGTTATTAAAAAGAAGATCTCCAAAATGCTTTGCATGGTTACTTCTTTTAAATTTTCTTGCTTTCTGTTTAATTCAGCACTGTTTCCCTCATACTAATTCGTAACTTTAAAACGTACATTTTGAGCGCAAGATCCGAGTACCTGCTTCCCTGTTAGGAACATTTTTGCTTTCAGCAATGCAAACTGTTGGAATAAAGCCCATCCTGAGACATCACGGACCATGAAAGCAGATCATTTTCTGATTTATCAAAATGAATTGCTAGATATTAGTTACTTTGTGTTTCATAATAGGTTGGAAAAAGCTGGATGAAAAGTCTAACAAGGTCTAATACAGTGAAGAGAAGAGAGAAAAGAAATGAAGAGGCAGTTAAAGAGCAGTTAGAGCTTCCTTCTCATCCTTATCTGCACAGCTATCAGTCAGCAAGCCCGCAATTAGGTACAAAAGACATTGTGCTCTGGAGAGCTTCTCCAGGAACCGGAGCGCTGCTGTACGCCAGGAGCTGGGGCACTGATTGACAGCCTCTAAGAAAAACAGTTACAGAATAATTAGCGACAATTTGTACAAATCAGAAGTAGTGACCTTTGTGGCTGCGCCGTGTCTTAGGTAAAGAACAAAGCTTTTCTCAGCAGCACTGACAAATTCAGAACTAAAATACGACTTGGTTACTAAGTAAAGGCTGGTTCAGCAAAGTCCTTCAAACTGTCCTGCTTCGTGGCGACCGACCCATCCTGAGCACCCACAGACAACCCCACAGCAGGAAAGCACCTCCTGGGTCTTACTCCAACGCTGAGAGAGATCTTGTTGCTCTGGGAGCGCGTTTTTGTTCTCCTTTCCCTTTATCCCTCTGCCACATCTTTGTCTCAGCAGTAAGTTTGCCTTCCTAGCCTGGCTTTCTGCAGCAAAGGATGCAAATCATTGAGAAACTCTTGAATAAAAGGCATTCCCTTCAAAACATCACTTTAAAAAAAAAAAATCTTAAAATTAAAAATATAAAATACGAGTTGTTCCAGTAGTGAACAGAAGAGCCACAGGTTCCTTGCCTGGTG